>NW_026867720.1:2073646-2254822 GCF_020745735.1 Hemiscyllium ocellatum | reverse complement strand
TTGCCATCATCCCAGGGATTAGTCTGGTGAAAAACCTTGCACTCTCTCTGTGGCAGGACGATTATTTCTTTGAAGGGAAAAAAATCTGTCCACAATGTTCCAAAGATTGCCTCAACCGCACTCTTAAGGTTGATCACATTAATCCCTTTTCCTCACTGAGACATCTCCGTTTCTTTCCGGTAGTGAAAAAAAACCTTTCCTTCTCGCTACACTGCGACTGACGAGGAATTTCAAAGCTCCTTACATCCATGTCTGAGCATCAACAAAGCCAACACCAGAGGTGCTACGGGAGATGAACATCACGCTCAGGAAATGGCTAAGAAAGATTGAAATAAGGAATGGTCACCCACCTGAATGGAAATGAGCAGTAAAAATATGGGAAACAGGCAGAAGAAGGGAGCTATCTTCCCCTTTGTTCTTCCCTCATCGGTCAGGCAGCATGTTCTGCCTATCTTGAACTGAGTGGCTGGTTCAGCTGTTCCACAGGACAGTAAATAGTAAAACACATTGCTGGGTTGACAGTCACATAGAGAGCTGATCAGGGAAGGATGACTCATTGCCTTCTCGAAAGGACATTAAGCAAGCAGATGGGCTTTTTATACTTAATGATAATGGATTCACTTCAATGCCAGCAATTTCCTTCGTATTAACAGATTATTATTCTGTGGCTCTAGATCATGAGTCAATGACTTGACAACATGCATTATCTTCCCGTCAGAGAGTTTCTGTTCAGAGAACAAGTTAAACATTTTAAGTGCAATTACGTTGTAATGGACATGTTTTTAGAAGGGGCTTGAAACAGTTGATTCCGGATTTATCAGAGGGTCAAAAGATGTTTTACTCAGAAGGTGCACTGTGCTTGAGGAGGAGACTGGAATTTCATGATGGGGGTATTGGAGAGGATATGGAGATATCGACCTGTGCAGGGCTAGAAGGATTATGGCGTTTTAGAGTTCCTCCTCGCAATTTTGTGAGTAACTTGAAAGTAGTAATTGGCTCATTATAATTACTAAAGAATGGAATGTTTGTTTGGAGCTGAAGACGTAGACTTCCACCTTTCCTAATTTTAATAAAAATGAACAACAACTCAGTTTAACCTGCTTTAATAGACTTACCAGGAACACCAACTATAGCGAGGATGGAACAGTAACCAGCTTGAATAACAATCAGTACATCATAGATCCATCATGCTAATGATATCCAAGGTTGGAAAAGCCAGTAAAGACGGTAGTTTAAACTCCTGTCCATTGTTGGAACACTCCAGTCTAAAGTTGTCAAATTGTGATCCATTGTTGGTACATTCCAGTCTAATGTTGCCAGATTCGGAACCGTTGTGCAGCATTCCAGTCTAATGTTCTCAAATTCTGATAAATTGTTGGATCATTCCAGACTAACGGTCACAGATTCTGTTCTTTGCTCGCCCTCTCTCTGTAGCTCCTGATTCCTGTTAGTGCTGTGAGTGATGCTCCCACTCATACTATGGGATAACACATTGAACTGTGTCTGTCAGTAATAGAAAAGCAAACCCTCCAGTGACACATTTAGGATCCAAGGAGACTTACATTAATCACAGTCAGTGAGCAAATAGCTCCAACAAACACTTTTCAATTCAATACTGTTTTATTAAAATTCAAAATAATGAATGAAATTTACACATCCTGGATTAGATATGTGAGGGTGATTGAAGGAACGAATGTTGGGGCTTGTAGATCAACTGAGTGTAACCATGCAATCTGCATGTGATATGGAAGAAATGCTTTAGGTTTATTGGAACATAAATATGCTTCTCTGCTCAATAATTACAATATCAGTAAAACATTGAGAGAATGTTTACAGTCCATGACTGACAAGAAAATGTGTCTCAAAGAGCGTGGTATTATAACAGATAGACGGTATGGATATGTTAAAAGAGAATTGTACCTAAGAGACAATGGGGACTGCAGATGCTGGAGATTTCAGTGTAGATAAAATGTGGTGGCGGAAAAGCAACAACACTTCAGGCAGCATCCATGGAGCAAGAGAGTCAACATTTCACGCAGGACCCTTCTTCAGGACTGGGAGGGGGAAGGGGAATGAAAGACAAGTCGGTGGTGGGAGTGAGGCTGAGGGAAAGGTAGACAATAGGTGAATGAAGATTGGAGGTGATAGTGATAGGTCGGTGGGGAGTACAGAGAGGATCTGTAAGTCACATCGAGAGGGCGGACCTGAGTCAGAGGGTTGGATCTGGGATCTGGGTTGGGGAGGGCAGATTTGCAAATTAATGATCCAATGTTCATGCCGTGTGTTTGTTGGCTCCTGAGGCAGACGATGACGTGTTCCTGGTAACATCCTGCTAAATCTCTTCTGAACCTTCTCCAGCTTAATAATATCGTTCCAATAACAGAATTGCACAGAGTACTGACGAAGAGGCTTTACCAATTGCCAGCGCGATCCCAGCATGATTTCCCAGCTTCTAAAATCAATGGTCTGAGCAATAAAGGCACCTCTAGACGTCAGTCTCTCGATGTGCTGCAAAGAATTATACCTGTGCCCCTGGCTCCCTCTTTTCTACAGCACTATCACTGCACTACCATTGTATAAGCCCTCCCCTTGTTTGTTTTACCAAAATGCAATACCTCACATTTATCCAAGTTAAAATCCATCTGCCACACCTCAGCCCAGAGAGTGATATTACTACCTCCTCCCCACCCCTTCAGATTTAAAAGACTCTCCCTCTCCATGAAGCCTACAAACACCAGCCTTGACTTTCCCAAAGACACAGAGCTTGGTTTGCCTTGTGCAGGCAGAGGAAAGAGTGGGTAAGGAGTGTCTGGAACGGAAATAGTTGCCTAGTATCAATGAATAATTTTAGGAAGAGGGATGCAACATGTTATAAGCTGGAAACAGTGACCGATGTTTGTTGTGCTCTTTCGTCATGTACCGTGTTTAGTATTGGGTTTGTTTCGAGATACTTCAAAGTGCAGAGTGTGTTCACAGGATTTCTTTCCCAAATATTGCAGCTTATAGATAATAGCCATTTAAGCTGGAAATCGTAGCCTAGCAATTAAAGATGTTCATAGTTTATCTCAATGACAAAGCACATGATCGCAACATCCTACATTTGAGGCTAATATATTTTATTTGTTTAACAATGAGAACTGTTGCTAGTGACTTTCAGTAGTGCTAATCAGAATTTAATAAATCCATCCAGAGCTGAAACCTGACACTGAAAATATGACCCAAATTCTTAACATGGTTTAAGTCTTATGTAGTGGATATCACCTCTGCTCTTGGGCCAGAGTTCTGGATTCGATTCCAGTCCATGAACTTGTGGCAGTGTCACAATCTCTGGAGCAGATGATCTGGATTCAAGTTCTGCCTGTTGTGGAGGTATGTCACAGCATGTCAGAACAGGCTGATGAACACACAGGGGAATCATGTTGCAGCTTGAGAGGCTACTGCTGAGTGGTTGTGGTGTCCCTACCTCTGAGCCTAAAAGTCGAAGGTAAAATACCACAGAGATGTTTAACCCTATGTCAGAACTTAGATTAGATTTTCTACAGAGTAGAAACTGCTCCTTCAGCTCAACAAATTCACACTGACCCTCCCAGGAGCAACCCACCCAGATCCATTTCCCTCTGATTAATGCACCAGCTCTATGGACAATTTAGCATGGCCAATCCACCTGACCTGGATTGTGAGAGGAAACCAGAGTACCGAGAATAATCCCACGCAGACACAGCGAGTTTGTGAAAACTCCACACAGGCAGTCACCCAAGGCTGAAAAACGTTGATTAAAGTGGTTTTAGAATTGTGATTTGATGGAGACGGAAAAGATGTCAGTATTGAATTTCAGAATTTTGGCCAGTGATAACTGAAAAGACAGCCATTCGTGTTGACTGGAATTACACCTGCATTTTCTAGAGGTTTATACAATCATGGGAAGGATGAATAGTCAAGGTCTATTTCCCAGGGTAGGGGAGTCCAAAACTACTGGGCATAGGTTTAAGGTGGGAAGATAAAGATTAAGAGGGACCTAAATGTCAACTTTAACACGCAGAGGGTGGTGCGAGGACGGAATGAATTGCCAGAGGAAGTGCAGGAGGCTGGTACAAGTACAACATTTAAAAGGCATGGGTGTATTGTTAGGAAGGGTTAAGAGGGATATGGGACAAATGTTGGCAAATGTGATGAGATTAATTTCTTAGACTATTAATCATTATACAAACCCCATCCAATATACAACCAATCCTGACGTAATATTTAAATTTGCTAATCACACTTTCTGTAATTCTCATCTAAATCATTAATATAACTGAAACAAAAACGTGGATCCAATACATTTTCCTGTGGTCCCATGTTTCCAGTTCGAGAAACAATCCTTCACGAGCACCCTATCTCCAGCCATTAAACAGGTGTATAAACAGAAACACGCGCACACAACCCTCCACCAACACCCTGTCTCCTGTCATTAAACAGTTATACACAGAAACACACACACAACCCACCAGCACAACTCTGTCTCTTGCCATTAAAAAGATTTACAGAGAAACACAGACACACACACCTCCAGCACCACTCAGTCTCTTGCCATGAAGCAGATATGCACAGAAACACACGCATAAATCTCCACCACCACCCTGTCTCTTGCCATTATACAGATGTACACAGAAACGCACACACACCCTCGACCACCACCCTATCTTCTGTCATTAAACAGACCAACACAGAAGCACACACAACCCTCAACCAGTAACCTGTCTCCTGCCATTAAGCAGATATACACAGAAACACGCACACAAGCCTCCACCACCACTCTGTCTCCTGCCATTAAACAGATATACACAGAAACACACACACAACCCACCAGCACCACTCTGTCTCTTGCCATTAAAAACTTTTACAGAGAAACACAGACACACAAACCTCCATCACCACTCAGTCTCTTGCCATTAAGCAGATATGTACAGAAACGCACGCACAAATCTCCATTACCACCCTGTCTCTTGCCAGTATACAGATGTACACAGAAACGCACACACACTTCTCCACCACTCTGTCTTCTGTCATTAAACAGATATATACAGAAACACCCACACACGAACCCAACCCTCCACCACTACCCTAGTCTTCTGCAATTAAACAGATATACACAGAACACGCACATGCAGCCCTCCACCACTACCCGTCTCCTGCCGTTAAACAGGTACATACAGAAGCACACAGATACAACCCCGCTCCACCATCCTGTCTCCTGCCATTAAACAGATCAACACAGAAACACGCACACAACCCTCAACCACTAACCTGTCTCTTGTCATTAAGCAGACATACACAGAAACCCACACACAAGCCTCCACCACCACTCTGTCTCCTGTTATTAAACAGATATACAGAGAAACACACACACCAACACCCTCCTGTCTCCTGCCATTAAATAGTTAAACACAGAAACACGCACAGAAAACCTACCACCACCGCCCTGTCTACTATCATTAAGCAGATATATACAGAAACAAACACACAACCCTCCACGACCACCCTGGCTCCTGCCATTAAACAGATACACACAGAAACACACACGCACAGCCCTCCATGTCCACCCTTTGCCCTGTCATTAAGCAGATAGACACAGAAACACACATACACGCACACAGAGCCATATTGGGGCACAGACAGTGTAATGTCTTTAATATAGAGAGATCATTTTTGATTAAAACATGGATCAAGAGTTACAGCGGGCGGGGGGGGGGGGATTGTTTTGAGAAACATATCAGGATGGAGCGAACAGCAAAGCAGACTTGATGGGCCAAATGACCTTATTTCAATTTCCTATGCTGTGTGGCCTTAAGACGGCAGGAATATTTTCCCAAGTTTGCAATGGAGGCTGAGTTTGATAAACACTTTACTGAACAGTCAATTGGACTGTGGGATAGGTTTGAGGGGCTGCAAGGTCCAGCAATTTCTGTATTTGTTTAAGATTAAGACACATTCATTTTAACACACTTATTGTGAAGATATTAAACGTTTTATTGTTATATTACGAAGGCACATGTAGACACATTTACAAATCAAGTAGAGCCAATGAAGTGCTTCTGTGCATGACTGCCTCATTGATGCGCCTGCATGGAGCAGGGAATGTGATGGAGTCATATAGTTCAGACAATGTTCAAGGAGAGCACACATGGTCCAGTGTGGGGTCTGATAACATCACTGATTCACATCAGAGAGAGAAAAATGTAACCTACCTGAGAAGGAACATTCTATTGTTCCCTTTCGTTTTCTCTGTCCCTCATCACAAGAATGTTTGAGAGCTAAAACAAAAGCCTCGTCGGTTTTACCACTCCTGGAGGATTCCTGATGAGAATCTCCTCACTGCTTGAAACAAAGGGAATTCAGACAAATCCAACTGTTCCAGGAAGGAATCACATTGTCTGAAGTTTGTGTGAGCAGAATAACTTCAGAAGTAATTGTTCAGACTCGATAGAGAGGGGGACAGACAGGAGATTCCGTGACTGCAAATGGTAATCCGGGATGGTGTGTAGCCTTCCACTTGCCAGTGTCTAGGATGTCTTCGAGCCGGTGCAAAAGGTTCTCCAGGGGGCACGGAAGCAACCATAAGTCATTGTGCAGTTGGTACAAATGATCTAGATAGAAATAGTGATGAAGTCCTGCAGAGTGATTATTGAGAGCTAGGGAAAAGGATAAAAACCAGGAACATGGCAGTAGTAATCTCCGTGATACTTCCACTTCAATGTGCTATTGAGGGTAAGAGCAGGACGGTATAGAAGATGAATGTCTGAATAAAGAATTGGTGCCGGAAGCAGTGGTTTAAATTTTTAGATCACTGGAATATTTTGTGGAGCAGGAGTGATTTGTTCAATAAGGACTGGTTTTACCTGAACTGGAAGGGGACCAATATTCTGGCAGGCAGATTTGCTGGTGCTACAAGAGAGGAGCTCAAATATCTGGCTGTGGTGGGAGGTGGGGGGGGGGGGGGGGGTGGGGGGTGGCATCCTCAACAGCAGGGAAAACAAGTGCGAGGCTGGAAGGAGGTAGAGTAATGAGAAACAGTAAAGTGAAGACATAGGTTAGGTTGGAACACGGCACGGAGCAAGGAATGCCTGTTGGATTAAATTGCATCTGTTTCAATGCAAGAAGTATTGCATTGAACTCTGGAGTGGATAGGTACATGAGACTGGGATATTATAGCCATTACAGAAACACGGTTAACAGAGGGCCAGGACTGGCAGCTTAAGGTGGGACAGAGATAGTGGAAGGAGGGGAGGGGGAGCTGCATTTCCGATTAAGGCGAGAATCACAGCAGTGACCAGAGATAAAATAACTGACGTATCATCCAGGGAGGCTTTGTGGGTGAACTTAAGAAATAAGAAGGGATTGGTGACATTATCGGTCTTGCAATGCAGTCTCCCGAATAGTAAGCAGGAATTAAAGGAACAGAAGTAC
Source organism: Hemiscyllium ocellatum (assembly GCF_020745735.1). Taxonomy (NCBI): domain Eukaryota; kingdom Metazoa; phylum Chordata; class Chondrichthyes; order Orectolobiformes; family Hemiscylliidae; genus Hemiscyllium; species Hemiscyllium ocellatum. The sequence continues at coordinate 2,247,376 of NW_026867720.1, read as the reverse complement.
GAAGAGAGACTGGGGACACTTGCGGAACCAATAGGATTGTCATGTTAGGAGATTTTAATTTTCCTAACATACACTGGGACTGACATAGAACTAAGGGCTTTGACGGAGTGAATCTATTAAGTATGTTCAGGTAAGTTTACTCAAGCAGTATGGAGAGAGGCCTAGTCAGGAAGGGGCAAAACTTGACCTACTCTTGGGACATAGAGGTGATAGTGGGGGAGAACTTTGGAACCAGTGCTAATAGTTGTATTAATTTTGAAATAGCTATGGAGAGGGACAAAATTGGTCATCAGGTTCAAGTTCTAACTTAGGGCAAGGTGAATTTCGATGGAATCAGATATGAGCTTGCAGGGATTGATTGGAGGCAAAGGGACCTCTAGCAAACGGGAGATAGCTAGAGTTAAAGGTCTCTACGTTCCTGTAAGGGTAAAAGGCAAGGTTGATTGGAAAAGGGAACCCTGGTTGACAAGTGATATTAAGGCGTAGCTCAGGTTCAGGTAGTTGGTATCAAGGGATTGCCTGGAGGTATACTGGGGATACAGGAGTTTACCAAAGAAGGAGAAGATCATGGTGAATCCAAAGAGGTTATTTAAGTATATCAAATAAAGGAGAATCACTACAGTGAGAATATGACCCCTCAAGGACCAAAATGGACATGTGTATGTGCAACTGCAGGAGATGGGCAAGGTTCTCAATTAACATTTCTCCTATGTGTTTACGATGGTGAAAGACATGAAGACTTGGGAGCTTGAGAGGTTAATGGTAATATCTTTGGGTTAGTCCATATCATAGTTGAAGTGGTGTTGGATGTATTAGAATGTATGCAGGTGGATATATCTCCTGGTTCTGACCAGATGTATCAAAAAATAAGGCAGGAGACTAAAGATGAAACTACGGGGACCACTGGCTGATATTTTTACATCATCGTTACTTACAGGTGAGGTCCAGAAGACTGGAGGGGAGTAAATGTTGTGCCCTTATTCAAGGAGAAAAGCCAAGAGAAACCTGGGAACTATAGACCAGTAAGCCTAACATACGTTTGTTGAGAGTGAGGGAAGTTTTCAGAATTTGCAGCAGGATGTCGATTAGCTGGGGAAGTGGGCAGAGAAATAGGGAAATTGAGTTTAACATAGATAAGTGTGATATCTTGTATTTTGGAAAGTCAAAGGAAGGTGGGAATTTCATGGTGAATGACAGGGCCTTAAGGGGTGTACTGGAACAGAGGGTCTTTGGAATTAAAGGTGCATGGTTCTCTGAAAGTGGAGTCACAGGTAGGAAGGGCAGTGAACAAGGGTTTTGGCACATTGGCCCTCATCACAGGGCACTGAGTTTCAAATTTGGGAAATTATGCTGCAGTTATACCGAGTGTTGGTGAGGCCGTACTTGTAGTGTTGTGTTCCGTTTTGGTCATAATGCTCTCGGAAAGATGTTGTTAAACTTGAAAGAACACAGACAAAATTTACAAGGGTGTTCCCAGAACCCAAACATCTGAGTTACAGGGAGAGGTTGGACAAGCTAGGACATTTATCTTCAGAGCATAGGAGACTGAGGGGGAGGGCATCCTTGAAAGGGGTGTCACAGTGGCTCATTGGTTAGCACTGCTGCCTCACAGCACCAGAGACCCGAGCCTTAGGCATATGTCTGTGTGGAATTTGAACATTCTCCCGATGTCTGCATGGATTTCCTCCGGGTGCTACAGTTTCCTCCCAGAGTCCAAAGATGTACAGGTTGGGTGAATTGGCCATGCTAAGTTGCCCATAGTGATCGTTGCTGGAGTCATGGGTAAATATAGAAAAGGGGAATCAGTCTGGGTGGGTGACGGTTCGAAGGGTCGCTGTGGACTTGTTGGCCAAAGGACCTGTTTCCATACTCTAGAGTTTCTAGTCTAATCTAAACTGTACAAGATCACGAGAGGCATGGATATGGTGAATGGACGCAGACTTTTTTGCCAGAGTTGGGGAATTTAGGACTAGATAGCATCAATTTAAGGTTAGAGGAGAAAATATAAAAGGGTACAAGAGGGCCAGCATTTCTACACAGAGAGCGGAATGAGCTGCCAGTGGAAGTGGTTGATGCATTTACATTAACGATATTTAAAAGGCACTTAGACAAGTAGATGGATAGGAACGATTCAGAAGCATATTTGCCAAGTGCAGGGAAACGGGGTTAGAGTAGATGGACATTGGGTCAGTATGGTCCAGTTTGTGCCAAAGGGCCTGTATTCATGCTGTAAGACACTATGACTCTATAAGTTGAAGAATCTTTGTGCCAAACCCTGATTTTTTTTCCTTTTGTCATGGGTTTGAATAGTACTGGCACAAAGTTCGTTCAAGTTAACGTTGCAGAGATATTGCTTTTAAGTTTGTTATTAAACGTGTGTGTGTGTGTATGTGTGTGTGTGTGCGTGTGTGAAATATCAGTATACATATTTGCCATATCCTCTCATCATTCTTTTTTCCGCCATAGCTTGAGTAAGTTTGTTTTGGGCATAAACGTGTTGTTTTAGCAGATTAGAGAAATCTGCCTGACTTGTTTCTAACACTGACTTTGACACCCTCTGAGAACTATATTCTTGGCCATATAACCAACTTAGTTATATTTAAATTTATTTGTGACCAATGGAGGAGAGGAACTAGAAAAGGGAAGAGTGATCCAAAAACACAGGGAATAATAGATTCAGTGAGCCAAACATCAGTGTAGGGATAGTTGTTGGAAGGTATTCTGAGGGATAGGATTGACATGCATTTAGAAAGACAAGGGCTGATTAAGGATAGTCAACATGGATTTGTGCAGTGGAAATCATGCCTCATTAATGTGATTGAGTATTTTGAAGAGGTGACAATGATTGTCAAAGGCACTGTGATGTACATTGTTTGCACAAACTTCAACGAGGCGTTGACTGAGGTTCCTCATCGTAGATAGACTACTAAGTTTAGATCACATGGAATCGATGGAAAGCTAACAAGTTGGATATAAAATTGGATTGAAGGTAATGGATATTTTTCCAGACAATGGGCTTGTGGCCAGTGTTGTCCTAAAAGACTCAGTGCTGACCTCACCGTTTTTTTAATCGTGTATATAAGTGACTTGGATGTGAATATCCGAGGCATGGTTCGTAAGTTTACAGATAACATCAACTAAATGGTGCAGTGGACAGTGAAAGAGATGAGTAGAACGGCACCCTTGACTATCAAAGGGCCCAGGACTGGCAGATGGATTTTTTCATTTAGATATTTGTGAGGTTTTGCATTTTGCGAAGTGAAAGCAGGGTAGTGCGCTGGGGAATGTTGCTGAACAAAGAAATCCATGGGTGCAGGTTCATACTTCCTTGAAAGTGGAATTGCGGGTGGACAGGGTGTTGAAGAACATGGTTGGAATGCTTGCCCTTCATCGGTCAGAACATTGAGTATAGGAGTTGACGTGGCATGTTGCGCCTGTAGAAGACGCTAGTGAGGCCACTTTGAGAATACTGTGAGAATTCCATTGGCTCTGCTGGTGGGATGAGTATGAGACGGCACAGTAAATGTTTATAAGAATTTTCTGGTACTGGAGGGTTTGAGCTTCATGGTGAGGATGAATAGTTTAAGGTTTTATCCCCTGGATGAGGCTGAGGGGTGACAGAAAATGGTTTATAAACTCACTAGGATCGTGGATAGTCTGACTGGCCAAGGTCTTTTTTCCCCAAGGTAGGGAGGCTCCAAAGTTAGACTGCATAGGTTGAAGGTGAGAGGGGAATGATATAGAGTGGGCCTTAGCGGTAACATTTTCACGCAGAATGTGGAGCAGTTGCAGAAAGTTCTGTCAGTGAAAATGGTGAAAGTGAGTACAGTTACACATTTAAAATATATTGGAATAGGAGCATTAATAGGAACGATTCAGAGGGATATCGGCCAAATGGTGGCAAATTAGACGAGATCAGATTGCGATATCTGGTTGGCGTGGGCAAGCTGGAATAAAGGATCTGTTTCCATGCTGAATGACTCACTGATTCTATAAGATGGATGAGGAAAAATTCTAAAAAGGCCTTTCGAGTGGGAATTTTCTTCCCCAGAAGTTTTAGGTGCCTCTTTGTTTACATTTATTCAAGCTGAGTTAGTAGAGAAGTGATAATAGGATAGAGACAGGAAAGTGGGGCTGAGACCACAACCTGATCAGCCACAATCTTCGTGCCTGGTGGAGAAGGCTCAAAGTGTCTAATTACCCACTCCAGCTCCCCAATCCCATGTTCCTATATTCCATTCAGTCACTCAAAGCTGCTAGACAGAAGCAGTTAGAGAGGCCACTTACTGCTATCACCTGGTGCACAGGAACAGACGAGACCATTCTGCCCCTCAAGACTGTCACACACGGTTTGAGGTGATTTGGAAAATGTAATTGGAAAACCCAGGCTCATCTCTCTTCACAAAGCTTCCCCTCCCTGCAACTTGGGCTTCGTTTGTTGATCATGTTGTAGACCCAGATTCACTGTGAATACAGCCCCCATACCTCACCCAGAGATTGCTCACAAAATCCTCTGCTCTCTCTGACATTCACTACCATCTGTTTGAAGAATACATTCTCTGCTTCGACACCATGACTTATTAATATGAACAAAAGAGGAAACACTGGGACTCAGGTAATAGGGACTGGACTTGACAGTATTTGACTGAGGATGACATCAAGGAGTCTGAGCAAAATCGCACCTAATGAGAATTGATTGTGATCGCTCCACTTTTTGGAGTCATTCACAGCACAAGGGAAAATGATTATCATTGGTGGACATCACTCATCTCAGCCATGGGACGCAACTATAGAGCTCCTCAGGGTAGCTCCCTCAGCTCAGGCAGCCCCAGTTGGTCATGAAATAATCCCTACAGTGCGAAAGAAGGCCATTCAACCCATTCAGTCCAAACTGAGCAGAAGTGGGGATATTTACTGAAGTTTACATAACATTCAGAACAAGTTGTCCCTCTTCACCTCTTGAAGCAGTCAGTGTCCAAGTGCTACAAGATCCCGACAACACTCAATATCGTGCCGTTAAAGTCTGAGTAGCATTTATGTAACAACACTATACATTTTCTACAGAAAATGGTGAAGCTCATTCAGCTCCTCAATCTGGGTTCACAAACATATGGGGAAGTCATTCGCCCATCAAACTATTACAAGATGTATGATAGTTTACTCAGTCCCTCCTGCCTATTACACAGGGAGAGAAGGAATCTGCTCACTCCCATGCATCATTTACACGGGATCAGAAAGGGATTATTTCACCCCTAGAGTAACTTACAAAGGAACAGGAAAAGGTCGTTCAGTTTCTCAAGTCACTAATACAGGAACAGGAAGTTGTCAGAGATGCTCCAACATCACAAACAAATGAAAGGACTGCACGGATAGACTGCTCTGACCTGGTCCACATGGTTTAATTACTCATAGTACATATGTGCTATGTTAACATGGATTTCTGGCAGTAGGAATGAAACCAAGTTTTTTAAACATTCTCCAAGGTGTCTTCCACCTTTAAGAAAGCAAACCCATGGTCTCCATGGAGGTCAGTCGCTGATGAGGAACGGTTAACTGTTTTAGAATGAAGTTATTGTGGCTGCTGATAGGATGGTGTACAAAGAGACATTCAATGCAGTGTCACACAGTAACTACGCACTAAAAGATTCAGAATTCATTCTGAGCCTGTACTTCTGTGACAAACAACATGTGGGCTCTACACAAGCACTTTAACTATCGGGAATCAAACATCTAAATAAAAGTATGAAGCTTTCACCCTATTCACCTGTTTGAGACATCATGAGTATCCATCCATAACCATCAAGTTTCTACTTCGTTATTCTCTCACAGTGCTACAGATTAAACACATAGTTCCTGCACTCTCTGCTGATGGTACCACCATGCCAGGGTTTAGTCTGGTGGAAGTCCTTTGCACCCTCTCGGTGACAAAGTGATCATTAATTATAAAACAGACCAAATGTGTACACAATGCACCACATACTCTCTCAAAAAACACGAGCATGTACTACCTCTAATACTTCAATCATTGTGTATGAAGTGCTACATATAATTAACTTCCTGCCCTGTAATTATTCAGTTAGTGACTTATGACCAAGGACATCCAGGTCCTTTTCAACAAAGAAACTTGCCAATCTCTCACAATTAAAAAAATACATATGTGAATTATGATATTTGTTGTTCCCATCTGAATCATTTTTATACCTTTGAACAGCTATTGCTCAAAAACTGATCCTGCTGATACCCAACAAACCCTCAGTCCAGAGAAAAATACTGCTCTTCTCGTATCTCCATTATCCAATTTTTAATCCATGTGGTATATATTCCACCTCTCCCTACCCATGGACACTAACATTCCCCACTCACCTGTATTCAACCATGTCAAACATCTACTGAAAATCAAAAACTCCACTCTCAATGGTTCTCAATTGTCGATGTCACAACAGACAATCTGCACAAACTCCAGCAGGTTTAGCAAAGATCATTTCCCTTTCCTCAATCTAGGAATCTACCAAATAAGATCATTATTTCCCAAGCGTCTGGGTGTCACAATCCTTATAAAATTTTCCAAAGTTTTACTCACAGCTGACATCAAGCTAATTAGTTTCCTTTTTCCCCTCTCCGGCCTGTTTTAAATGTTTAGCTTTACAATAGCTGCTTTCCAGTCTGCAGTATCTTTTCCAGAGTCTAACCAGCTTTGAAGAATAATTCGTAATTCTTTCACTAGCTCAGTTGTCACCTGCTCAATACTCTGGGTTGAAGATCATCACATGCAACAACATCCCAAACTTCAATTCAATTAGATTTTCAAAAGCATACACTTCATTAATTCTAATTTCCTGCAGTTTCTAATTTTTACCAGTCACTCTGTTTCCTGGTATTTCTGGAAGTTAGTTTCTGTATATTCCGCTGTGGAGATTGAGCCATTGTATTCCTCTCTGCAAGCAGGTGGCTTCTGTCAGCTCGTGATACATCGGATGATTGTCGTTCAGAGATGCTGGGTGTATAACCTACTCTGTCTGGAAAGTTCCAGAATCAATCCAGTTTTCTTCATCGTGAGTGTCAGCACAGTCCTGTCCCTTGTCTGAAACCACAGGTTATACTGAAGGAGGGGGCACAGCTCAGTGAGCGCATCATTTTTGAAACAAGCTGGTTTCAAACTTTACACCTGAATGGGTCCAGCGTAGAAAAATGTTCCTGGAAATCGCAGGGAGAAGAATGCAGTGCCCTGGTTCCCCCTGCTGACAGAGCTTGCCTTCTGTGTAGTCTCCACTCCATTTGTTTACCATGGACCCGGACACCCTGTAAATGCAATGTCCAGAGTGGTGTCATCAGACTCTCGTGTCTCCCTGAACGAACCCAGCAGCTGACAATACAAATCCGGAGAAAGCATCCTCAGAACCTCACCTGACTTTCTAATGACAGCAGCAAGTCAATTTTCCCCCACCCACGGTGCACCCATTCAATGTTGAAAATGCCTCCGTCTCCTCAGTTTCTTTTCCTTGCTGAGAAAGCGCTTACATCTTCACGCAGTCGCACATTAACAGTTCCTCTTTACAAAGAAGCAGTTGACAGTCTAACATTACGTTTCTCTATATCTCAGTAACTATAAGTATTGGTCGATGGAGCTGATCACCACACTCAGAGAAGAGAGATAGAGGGAACATAACTCACATTAAGCAGAGATATCCCAAAATAGATGTAATATGCAGGAATAGGTTAGAATAACTTTCCATTCTATTCTTCTTCCAGTCCATCATCAGCAATCTTTTTTCTTGCTTGTCCTTTCATTCTCTCTCTCTCTCTGTCTCTCTCTCTCTCTTTCTCTCTCTCATTCTCTCTCTTGCTGGACATTTCCCCACCAATTCAACACAAACCTCCCGCTCACCCTTCCAACTACCTTTGATATAATAATATTATTAACCAGTTGCATTCAGTTTTGACAGGATCAGTGAAGTCAAAACTTTACCTGTGTTTCTCCCGACAGACTGCCATACCTGCTGAGATTCTTCAAAATTCTTTCAGACGCTGGAGAATTTTATTTCAGATCTCCAGCATTTATAGTTCCTTGGTTTATTCACCTTGAATGTTGTTGTTTCCGGGGATGCCAGCATCACTGGCAAGGGCAGCATTTGTTGTCCATCCTAACTGCCCTTGAACACGCGGCCATTTGTCAAGGCAAGATGGAGGCAACCACATTGTACTGGGTCTGAAGTGACACTTAGTGCAGACGGAGCAAAAATGTTAGGTTTCTTTACCAAAGGTTATCAGTAAAATAAGAAAAGAAATACAGATGGGTTATGGTTACCATGAGTGAAAGTAGGTTTCATTCCATTTTTTGTCATTTGAATTTAAGTTCAGACACCGGCTCTGGCAGGATTTTAAACAATGCTTTTAGAGTCATAACCTGTGCCACTGAATGACATAGTCAGTGACATTATTACTCTGATGGAGAGTCCCTGTTGTGAAGTAACTGTGGAGACAAGAGGAAGTTTGTAATCAAAATATTTGTAACTGCAAGAGAGGTTAGATCAGAAATGGAGCCATATAACAAAGGGGTAGATAATGGCAAAGTAAGCAACATAACTCAGGCAGAGTTGTAGAGTGGGAATATCATGCAGGTGTGTGTAGGCAAGTTTGATGACAGAGAGAATATGGAGACATAAAACAGTTCACAGTAAAAAGGAGACTCAAGTTTCCGAACAGTCTTTTTCCTTCTCAGATGTTTATGGGTAAGTAGTTTGGAAATGCGTGAAATGGAAATGGAGTGTGTGACTGAAAGCTTATGCATTTGTTAAATATAATAAACCAGATTAGCAATAACATTCAGCATCATTTATAGAATTGACAGAGATAAGCTTACTAGGAGCACGAACAATAGCAAGGATGGGATAGTATCCATCTTGAATAATCATCAGTACGGCAGATTTCCACAACTCTAACCATGCCCAATCCTGAGAAAGATAGGAAAGACCCTCGAGGATAAACTCCTATCCATTGTTGGAACTTTCCAGTCTAATGTTCTCAGATTCTGATCCACTGTTGGAACATTCTCACGTTCTCAGATTCTGATCTCTGTCTCTTTCTCTTTAGCTGTTGATCCCGAACTTGTTGAGGTTGACTCTGGCCTGAATACTATGGCATAAAAAGCAGAAAGAAGCCCCTATTTATGGAAGAGGCTAACCCTCTAGTATCACAATTAAGTCCAGGGAGACCGATACTAATCACAGTCACTGAACAAACAGCTCCAGTTAACCCTTGTCATCACAACCCTGACCTACCACAATAATGCTTGGTCTTCGTGAGATGTTGATATCGCTGACAATTGGGCTAATGGCACATCTCCAATTGTAACGTTAGAGGTGAGGAGCAAGGGATAATGCTTTCTCTTCACAATCTCGATGGGTTATACAGTGTTTTGGCAGAATAGAAGTTGCTGGATTCCTGAGGCCGTCTCTGTCTGATCACTAGGCCTGTTTAACTTTGACTTTTGTCTGTCCAATATGTAACGGCTTACGTGGGTTTAGGCATTTTTGAGAGACACCTACAGAGCCATAGACGATGTAGATACCGTCCATTCCTTGTGTTCTTGCAGCCGCGGCCTGGTCCTGTGGAGTGATGGTCAAACTCTCACAGAACCAGGATTCTTCGTTATACCTTTCACCGGTTATTGCTGGGGTCTCAGCAGGGTTGGAAGGCGGTAAACCTCTCCCGGCTGCTTCACTTTCTTTCTGAAATTTCTCTCGGAATTGTCGTTTGATGATCTTTCCTCCTGGATTGGAGAACTGCATGTTTCCTGAATTTGTTCCTAGACACATGTGTGTTTATTGGAAATACATATTGGAACAGTTCCTCGAAATTAGTTACATAACCCATTGTTCTGCTAAATTTTCCAACAGAATTAAGTTATTCCAAGTTCCTCTCCCTTTTGTTATATTCTGTTGACAGTGTTTGAACAAATTTTGTTGTGTTTAATGTCGAATATTTTGACAAAGTGAATTGTATCTGGAACAGAGCAACTCACATTTACCAGCGGAATGGGCTAAGCTGGAAGACTGACAGTTACGTCAGGAATTATATCGGATACTCAATACATCTCACAGATCCAGCCCAGGCACATATCAGCCCAGATGAGATACCTGCTCAGCGTGTAGCACTGCGTAACCAGGCGAGTGTACTGCTCAGCAGAAGATCGAACTCTATTTAGAGCTCACCAGTCCCCTATTTATCTGTCCAACAGTGCACTGATCTATACACCTGGACTAGATAATCTGTTCAGCACAGGGCGTTGTGCAGAACAAACAGGGTAATTGTTCTATACACACGGGCTGGGTATCTGTGCAAATGAGGAGCTGTGTAGTGAATAGCAGTGAATCTATCTGTTAATCTTGAGCAGTTACCTTCCCAGCATACACAGCTGTGTACAGCAACCACAGAATTGTTGAGTAACACTATGTTAGATCGCTGCCCAGCGTGGGGAAACTTGCAGCCCATGCTGGAAGTGACAGGATGTGCAGCTCTCATCCATTTACAGCTCCATATCTCCATTGCGTCATAACAAGGGCTGCTGTGGGTGTAAAACTCAGTGCCAGAGAGAGGCCACGAATCAGTTGAACTACCACCAAATGGGAGGAGCTTGGTTAAAAGAGAGGGGGAGATTGAGAGAATATTAAAAAAAAATCTGATGGTAAATTTAAAAATTCTGAAATAAAAACATTTCGGTAGCATCTTGCAATATGGGCCTCTAGACTAGGTTACTTACAGTGTGGAAACAGGCCCTTCGGCCCAACAAGTCCGCACCGACCCGCCGAAGCGCAAACCACCCATACCCCTACATTTACCCCTTACCTAACACTACGGGCAATTTAGCATGGCCAATTCACCTGACCCGCACATCTTTGGACTGTGGGAGGAAAAAAGGAGTGCCTGGAGGAAACCCACGCAGACACGGGGAGAACGTGCAAGCTCCACACAGTCAGTCGCCTGAGTCGGGAATTGAACCCGGGTCTCTGGTGATGTGAGGCAGCAGTGCTAACTACTGTGCCATCGTGCCACTCTGCTTCCAGGAATGATGGGTGAACAGGATATTGGTGTCAGCTGGGATGTTGGAGAGCATTGGATGAGCATTTGTTCTGCAGCTTTTTAACTGGAAGCAGGGTCAGCAGTCTTCGACTCATTGGGCTGAATCTGATAATAATTTGTCTCAGTGTCATTTTCATTGAGTGTGACAGGGAGATTGTCTTTCCGAGATTCCTGATGCAATCTTATCAATCTCACCTCATTAACTACCCACACAACCCCATGGTGCCCCTCTTATTAATTGTCAGCCCAATTCTCAAACCCATCATGGCTAGAGATACACACTATCGTCTGGATGTCCCTGGATATTCTGTGATAGATGGCACTGGTGCCATCTTTAAAAGGCCAATGGGCACACGAATGTGTGCTTTCTCAGTTTGGAACTGCCCTGCACAGTTTACCCCGAGCATGGCAGATAAGGGGCAATTACATCACGGTTTGTCGATACGAGCATGGAGGTCCTGGTGGATCAGCTAGTACAGAGGGGAACCATTCTCTTCCCAGAGTGGGTGGCACCACCAGACCCACCGAGCATGTTCTGAGCTCACCACCCATCTCAGGGCAGTATCTGCGGTCTGGAAAAATGTCCAGCAATACAGGACAAGCATCAATAACCTTCCCCGCTCTGTCAGGATAAGGGTCACCGTATGCTCTCTGCTCCCTCACACTCACTGCATGTCTGTAACAGCGTCTTCCCCAGAATAAGGTTCCATCACTCTCACTATTGCATGCAGCACCTTCTCTCTCTCTCTCTCTCTCTCTCTCTGTCTCTCTCTCTCTCTCTCTCTCTCTCTCCCTCTCACCTACGCAACACTCCCACCTTGTTATAAAATGTGCTGGAGAGTTTCTCGAATTCTCTGGATGATGTAGTTTGTGCAATGTTCCAGATAATTTTCAAATTAATACACAACTTCATCAAAATGTTCGTCCCCAATGTGTAATACATCAACGGAAGAACCAGAGTTTTACGTTTTCTTTAAATCATTCAGGATGAAAGTGCGTCATGAGACCACTAAGCCTCTCAAATATGCTCCACTATTCAGACAAAGGGAGCACCTAAAACTTGAAGACTCTCTCTCTTCTTGGAGACAGGCGCCACATTGGAGTTTCTCAAGTTTTGCTGGAACACTCCAGCCATCCAGAAATTTATTTCACACATTGCCACCAGTCACTCTGAAACCACTTCTATTAAAACCAGTATTGAATTGCTGACGACCTGTTTCCCCTTGGTCTTATCTGTCGAGAAAAACCTTGTTTGTTTTATTAGAGACAGGGCAAGATCTTCCATCTGACTACAATTTTGTTTATAATATTGAAACTCTTTAAGATTTCCCCGTGAGGAACGATTTAAAATAATATTTTAAATCATCTGCCTGTTCCCTGAAACCAAATCCCCAGTCACACCCTCCAGGTATCCCACATATTCTTTCCTCCTTTTTTCCAAGGGTCACACACACATCATGAACGTTTTGTATTCGATATGGGAAAACTCTTGCGGTTAGTTTTTTTTCATGTTTCTTGCCAGTTTTGGAATACTTTTCCTGACATTTTGCTTGATACAATCTGCTTCTGGTTCCAAAAAATAAACTTCCCAAAGCTGGCGGATGTGAGAGCTCCCCAATCTGAATTCTGTAGTTTGTGAGTGATTAGTATCCTTCACAGCCTTTGTGCATCATGGGTGGTTCATCTTCACATCTTCATATCACCTTTTTTGATCAGAGTCAATCATTGCTGAGGTTATGAAATATCTGTTTAAATGACCCGCCCCCCACCCCAACCTATCTACTGACCTTCACGTGGGTCTATTTTCACATTCCGTTTTAGACAATATATAAGACATAAATCTGCAAATGAAATGCTTGGCTCTTCTCAATCATTCAGGGGGACCTTCTGTATGTGGGTGAACACATGATCAGCTGAGAGTGACTCTATTCCCCCAGTTTCTCTGGTTCCGTAATTTCTGTTCAATGAAGCCACATTCCAGTGGGAAGCTTCCGACATGCCATTCCTTTCTCTGAAACGAGAAATCCTCTCACTCTGGTGGACTGAAAATTCAACTATGACTGTCTCATCTCCCTCACTTCTGCCCTCACTCCTTCCCAGAACAATGATGGATCTCGCCTTGTCTTCACTTCCTCCTGCACTAGAGTCCACATTCACAGAAACATCCTCCGTTACTTGCACCACATCCAGCAGGACAGCACCATCAAACACATCTTCCCCGCCCATCTACTGTCAGCATTTCACAGGCCCCATTCCCTTATGACACCCTCCATCACTCCGAACACAACCCCTCCCTCTATGGCACCTTCCCATGCAATTACAGAAGCTGCAACACTTACCCATTCACCTCTTCCCTCCTCAGTGTCCAAGGCCCCAGTTACAACTTCCAGGTGAAGCAGCATTTCACTTGTACACTTTCAATCCAGTCCCCTGGCATTGCTGCTCACAATGCAGTCTCCTTTACATTACTGAGCCAAACAGAAACTGCTTTGAGGAACACCTCCAGACAGTCTGTAGTAATGACCCTGTACTTCTGATTGCTCTCCAGTTCAATAAACTACATTGCTCTCAAGCTAATGAGAATTCCTTGAACAGGTAACGAGTAGGTTAGATCAAGGAGAGCGAATGGGAGTTACCTATGTGGACTTCTGGAAGGCCTCTGATAAGTTACCGTACAGGAGGCTGCAGAGTAAGATGAGGGCCCATGGTGTTAATGGCCAGATACTAACATGGATGAAGTTGACTGTCTGGCAGAAAGCAGAGAGTGGGATAAAATGGTCCTTCTCACAATGGCAGCGGGTGACTAGTATTGCTCCACAAGGATCAGTGGTAGGACCACAACATTTCACTTTATAGGTTAATGATCTGGATGGCAGAACTGAGGGCACTTTGGCTACACTTGCAGATGATGAAAAGATAGGTGGAGGGGCAGGTAGTATTGAGGAGGCAGGAAGACTGCAGATGCAGGAAGATTTTGACAGTTTAGGAGAGTGGGAAAATGAGTGGTAGATGCAATATAATGTGGCAGAGTGTGAGGTCATGCATTTTGGTATGAAGAATACAGATATGGACTGTTTGCTAAATGGGAAGAAAATTGAGAAATTGGAAGTGCAAAGGGACTTGGGATTCCAAGACCAGGATTCGCCAAAGATAAACTTGCAGTTTGAGTCAGTAGATAAGAAGGCTAATACGAATTTGTCATTCATCCCGAGAGGACTAGAATATAGAGGTGGGGATTCGGAGGCTTTCTAAGCTTCTGGTCAGACCACATTTCCAGTATTTTGTGCATAATTCCTCAGGAAGAATGCATTGGCCTTGGTGTGTGTCTACAGGATGTTCACAAGAGTAATCCCAGAAATGACAAGCTTAACAAATGAGGAACGTTTGATGACTCTGTGTTTATACTTCATGGGGATTAGAATGATCGCGGGATAGAACATAGAACATAGAACAGGACATCACAGAACAGGCCCTTCAGCCCACGATGTTGTGCCGACCATTGATCCTCATGTATGCACCCTCAAATTTCTGTGACCATATGCATGTCCAGCAGTCTCTTAAATGTCCCCAATGACCTCGCTTCCTCAACTGCTGCTGGCAACGCATTTCATGCTCTCACAACTCTCTGTGTAAAGAACCCGCCTCTAACATCCCCTCTATACTTTCCTCCAACCAACTTAAAATTATGACCCCTGTGTTAAAAATTCCTGCTCTGGTAAAAAACGTTTCTGGCTGTCAACTCTATCTATGCACCTCATTATCATGTACACCTCAATTAGGTCCCCTCTCTTCCTTCTGTTTTCCAATGAAAAACGTTCAAGCTCAGTCAACCTCTCTTCGTAAGATAAGCCCTCCAGTCCAGGCAGCATCCTGGTAAACCTCCTCTGAACCCTCTCCAAAGCATCCACATCTTTCTGATAATAGGGCGACCAGAACTGAACACAGTATTTCAAGTGTGGTCATACCAAAGTTTTATGGAGCTGCAACAAGATCTCACGGCTCTTAAACACAATCCCGCTGTTAATGAAAGCTAAAACACCATATGCTTTCTTAACTACCCTGTCCACTTGGGTGGCCATTTTAAGGGATCTATGTACTTGCAAACGAAGATCCCTCTGTTCCTCCACACTGAGAAGAATCTTGTCTTTAATCCTTTACTCAACGTTCAAGTTCGACTTTCCAAAATGCATCACTTCGCATCTATCCAGTTTGAACTCCGTCTGCCACCTCTCAGCCCATCTCTGCATACTGCCAATGTCATGCAGCAGCCTACAACAGTCGTCTATGCTGTCAACGACACCTCCAATCTTTGTGTCTTCTGCGAACTTGCTAACCCATCATTCAATCTCCTTATCCAAATCATTAATAAAAATTACAAACAGTAGAGGCCCAAGAATCGAGCCCACTGGAACACCACTCATCACTGACTTCCAGGCAGAATATTTTCCTTTCACTACCACTCGCTGTCCTCTTTCGACCAGCCAGATCTGTATCCAGACAGCTAAATTTCTCTCTATCCCATTCCTCATGACCTTCTGAATGATCCTACCGTGGGGAACCTTATCAAATGCCTTACTGAAGTTCACATACATCACATTCACCGCTTGACCCTCATCAACGTGTCTAGTCACATCCTCAAGGAACTCAATACGCTTTGTGAGGCATGACCTGCCTCTCACAAAGCCGTGCTGACTGCCTTTAGTCACGCCATGCTTTTTCAGGTGGTCATGAATTCTATCCCTCAGAATCATTTCTAACATCTTGCAGATAACAGACGTGAGATTGACTGATCTGTAATTGCCAGGGATTTCCCGATTTCCTTTCTTGAAGAAAGCATCTGATTGAAACTCACAGAATACTGAATAGTCTGGACACAGAGGACTTTGGAAGGACGTTTGCACTGGCAGGAGAGCCAAGGACCTGAAGGCATAGTCTTAGAACAAAGGTAGAGACCTTTTCAAACAGAGATAAGATTAAACTTCTTTAACCAGATAGTTTTGAAACTGTGAAATTCCTTACCACAGAAGGCTGTGGAAACCAGATCATTTAGTATATTTAAAACAGAGACAAATATATTCTTGATTGCCAAGGGGATTGATGGTTACTGAGAGAAAGCAGGGAAATGAGTTTCAAAATTGATCAGTCATGATCGAATGTTGGCGCAGACTCGATGGGCTCAATGTCCTAATTTCTGCTCCTAAAGTCTTTTGGGATAAACTTTCCCAGCACTGCGTTCGCGGTGGTTCAGTGGTTAGCACGAGTGCCTTACAGCATCAGAGCCATTAGTTTGATTACAGCCTCGGATGAGTACCTGCGCGGAGTTTGTACATTATCTGCATAGATTTCTTCTGACAGTTCAAAGATGTGCATGTTACGTAAACTGGCAATGCTAAATTGCTTTTGATTAATATTCAACCACAATCTGTAACTTTTTTCCCGGATAATCCCTCAGTCTCTCATTACCATGAAGCCAATCTATGGTTCAGTGACAAGTATGGGTGACATGCCAGGGTCAGCACCATGTGTACTTAAACCTGATGACAACTCATTAGAGCCACTGCACTCACTGCTTACATTAACACACAACAGAACTAACATCTGATAGAGAGGGCGCAACGATCCATTCTATTGAAACCATCTCAGAATTGCTGCTGACCTGCCTACCCTTACCCTTATCTGTTTGTTAGAAACGTTGTTCCTTTTCTTTAGAGATGGTTCAAGAACTTCCCTCCTATTAACATTTTGTTTATATCATTGAAATACTTACAGTCCCTTCCCCTGTGAAGAATGATGTAACACGCGGGTATAAATTAGCTGTCTGCCTATTTTAGCCAGTTCCTCATTCACACCTTACAAATGTTCTCAAAATACTTTCCTGACTTCATTTCTACCTAAGGTCACACACTCATATTGAAAGTTTTTTATATAAACACGGAAAAGTTTGTGATGCTTCTTTTTGTATTTCCTGCCACTTTGATTACATCTTTTTTTTTCTTCCCTTTCCTCACTTTTTTAAATTCATAGTCATATAGCGCACAAACATGCCCTTTGCTCCAACTTGACCATGCTGACCAGGTTTTCCAAGCTAAACTAGCCCCATCTGCTTGCATTTCCCCAATATGCCTATAAATGTTTCCCATTCATACGTTTGTCCTAATGTCTTTGAAATGTTGAAGCTGTACTTGCATTTACCACTCTTCCTCTGCAGCTCATTCCATACACACATCTCCCTCGATGTGAAAACGTTGCCCCTTCGTCCCTTTCAAAGTTCCTCCCTTCCACCTTAAAACAATATCCTCTATCTTTTAACTCTCCTATTCTGTGGAAAAGACCTTGGTTATTCACCCTTATCCATGCTTCTCATGAATTTATAAGCTTCTATAGTGTCACCCTCGAACTCCTACACTCCATCTGATATTAGCTTCAAGACCAAGCATTTTAAGATAAGCACTGCAAATTTGAAACAGCATTCAAAATGACCGGTAAACAACACTCAGCCCAAACTTCATACTGTGATTTGTTTATCTCCATATTTCAAATTAAGGCAGCATGCAACTTTTACTAGTGCCAATAAGAAGTAAAACACCTGAATTCCTTTGTCGAAAGGGGCTGATGGTTTCTACAGTGAGAACATATCTCTAGCCAGATCCACGTAAGAAAGGGAATTCCAAAACCACATTGTCAGCGTGCGATTGCTTTTAACAGAGTGAGGTGAAGGCGGAGTATACTGTTGGAAATTTGCAGCAAAGTGTGAATTCCAGGCAAAGGGGGAGAGGTGCTTTCAATAACGTTTCCAAGAAAGTTTCCTCCAAGAAGGAAACTTTCCGGAATGAGATGTGAGTGGGAGGTGTAAAACAGCAAAAATGGAGAGGCTGAGCCACACTGAGACCAGAGGCAAAGTGGCAGCACAAAACGCAGCTTGATGCCTGTGCAGGGAAGGTGGACTGGATCAAGGAGCTTCAGGTGAAGTGGGGAGGGACCATAATGTGAGAGAATGTGCTCTGTAATTGGAGAGGGAGAACCTGGAATCAGGAAGGTTTTGATGAGCAGGGAAGAGGATGGAGCAGCAATGGCAGGGGATTCTGGGATAAATCAGGAAGCACAGCTGAAAGTCATGGCCAGAATCTGCTTCTTGTCGCTGAAATAAACATCCTACATCTGGCCCTACACTAATACTCATCAAATTGTGATTGAATAGAATCCTTGGCAGCTTTTGGCAACAATGGGTGATCCATATTCTTATTAAGTCCTTCTTTTTGAATAGAAACAATAATTTCTGAGCATTATGGGATATCTGCTTGAATGTCTGCCCAAGTACACCCACTGACCTTCCACTCGGTCTAACTCCACATCCCACTTCAGACCAGATGTGAGACAGAACCCACAATTTAGACGTCTGATTATTTTCAGGGGGTCCTTCTGGGGGCTGACTCCATTCTCCCAGTTTCTGCAACTCTGTTGTTTCTGTTTGATGATGCCACATTCCAATAAGCTGCTATTTCTCCTTCAAACCAGAAATCCACTAAATTCAGAGGATAGGGCCTTCAGCTGTGACTGTCCCATTTCCCGCGCTGCAGATCCCACTTCTCCCAACCCCCCATTCTCTTGTACACTTTGAATTCAGTTTTCTGTCATTTCTGTTTACAATGCAATCTCCTTTAGACTGGGGAGACCAAACAGAGACTGCTTTGAGGAACACTCCCACTCTGTCTGCAGGAATAACCCTGACCTTCTCATTGCTTCCCATTTCAATAACCTAACTTGCTCTCATGCTGACATTTCGGTCCTGGGCTGCTGCAATGTTCAAGTGAATCACAACCGAAGCTCGAGTAACACCTCACTTTACACTTTGGTACGTTACAACCCGTAAGTGGTAATATTCGATCCCGTAACTTCACAGCCTAAAGCCCATTATGGCTTTTCCCCATTTTTCATTCATTCTCCCTTCTGGTTTCCCCATGACCTTGGGTGGTTGTGTCGTCTTTATCTTGCACACAATAGAGGGAAATCCTTTCCCTCAATCACATATTAATTGAAATCCGTTTTACATCATCTTCTCGTAAAACCAGTTTATCTTTTGCCCCGCCCTCTATTCCCCGTCACCTATCCCCCACCACTGGCAAGGGATTAAAGAGCCCATTTTACAATCCTTTTCAGTTCTGAAGAAGGGGCACACTGGACTTGTAACGCTAACTCTGTTTCTCTGTCTCTGCAGATGCTGCCACACCTGCTGAGTTTCTCCAGAAATGAATAGGCACAGAACAGAATTTCAATTAAACAAATAATTAATGATACTGTAAATAAAAACAAAAACATTTCTGGAGAAACTGGGAACTTTGTAGAATGGACCCGAAGGATTAACTCAGCTTTCACTGCACAAGATTCTGCTGGACCTAGAGTCATAGAGTCGTAGAGCATGGAAACAGACCCTTCGGCCCAGTGTGTCAAAGCTGCCCAAACGCCCAGTCCAACACGGAGCGCCATACACCAGCAAGTAAACTATAACACAAGGTGCACCCATTCATTGGATCTGGAACAACAAAACTCTGACGTGAATGACTCTACAGAGCTCTTAGACATGGTCAGGGAGAGAAACAGAGGGAAACACATTCACATCAAACAAAGGTGATGGTATTACGGGAATGGAAAAGATTCAGATAAATATGTTAAAGAGTTTGAGTAATTTAACAAATTGGAGGCGTGACACTGGGCAGACACCTAGCTGAATGAGAATATGGAAATAGAAAGCAGGCTAGGTCACTGAGTACAGGGCTGATGGGTGATTGGGTGTGAATTGGGGGTCAGTCACTAGAATTGAATTGCAGATATTTCAGCTCAAACTGGGCATTTTTGTGATGATGTAGATCAAAGCAGCAGGAGCAGAAGCAGAATTGTGTTCAATCACCATCTGTAACGTTTTCCCCGGGATAATGCCTCAGTGTATTATTCCCATCATCCAATCAATGGTTCCGTGACAAGTGTGGAGTGATCATGCCAGAGTTAGAACCATGTGTACCTAAACCTGATTCCAACCCATTAACGCTAATGCACTTGAATGGTTGCATTACAAACAGCAGAACTAACGCCTGACAGAAAAGGTGAAATGATCGCCAGGCCAACAGATGAGATCTAATATCTGCCGTCCTGCCATATCCAATTATAAAGGTCAATGCACTCTTAAACAACTCACTGGAGGAGATGACTCCACAAATATCACAATCCTAAATAATGGAACAGCCTTGTACCTCAGAGTACAAGATAAGGATGTAATATCTGCACCATCCTCAGCCAGAAATGTTGATTTGATGATCCACGTCACCCTCCACATCATGCCCACAGAATCACAGATGCCAGTCTTCACCCAATCTGATTGGCTGCAAGTGACTGGAAGAAACAGCTGAACACAGGAGATACGATTGAGGCAATGGGCCCTGACCCCATTCCTGCAATAGGACTGAAGACTGGTGCTGCACAACAAGCTGGGGAAGCTGTTTCATGCCATCTCCAACTCTGACATCTCCCTGGAAAGTGGAAAATTACTCAGCTATGTCCCGTCCCCTTAGAGGGGAATAATTACATACTGGCCATTTACCACGCGCTCAGTCCTATCGCTCTTGTGAATTTGGTGGGAGTTATTTCTGATAGAGCTATCAAGCAGCACAGAAATAACCAGCTCAGTGTGTTTTTTGGTAGGTCCCCGTGTGAAGATGGTGCTGTTGTGGAAATGTCACTGGATTACTAATCCAGACCAGGCTAATGCTGTGGCAGCTGGTGGAAGTTGAAAGCAATTAATAAAATGTTGAGATCTAAAATCTGGCGTCAGTAACAGTGACCCTGAAGCCAATGTCAATTGTAAAAACCAATTGCCTTCCCCTAAGTACTTTCAGGAAGTCAGTATACAGTGCTTTCCTGGTCTGGCTTAAAAGTGACTCCAGACACACAGACATGTGATAAACCCTTCAATGGTCTCTGAATCGGCCAAGCAAGACGCTAAATTGTATCAAACTGTTCCAAGGTCTTAATGGATAAACCCGGACAGGACATCAGCCCTAAGTATAGGAATAGGGAATGGAAAACATAGTCTTGTTGATGCTGCAAATGTCTCCTTCCTAACATCTGAGAGTTTGTGACAGCAGTTAAAAAGCTTTCCCACAGACTGCACAGAAACATCCGGAAAGGAGTAGGTCATTCAACACATTAAGCATTTCCCATTCTAGTTAATGGAGAAAATCTCCTCAATGCAGTTTTCCACGTACGGTGCTCATATCCCTTAGTATGTTTAAACATAGGGATATATAAAATTTAAAAAAAACCTGCTGTAATCCCTTTGGTCCATCAATTTTGCTCCTCCATTCTAAATACAGGCAGTTCTCCGACAACGTGTGTTTATCAAACACGACTTCAATACAAAACGATTCGTGAATTGTGCAACTTTCCTTATAAAGCGAGTTCACGATCACTGGGACACGTTCCTTCCCTGGCACCAGCTGAACAGCAAATGCCAGCCTCAGGATCCTCTGACTGCAAAATGCACCCTCAGCATGTTCAGCTAAAACATAAATGTAATCCGTTCTTCAGGCCTTGAACCTGAGCCTGAAACTGGGAATTGCAGTCAACATTGAGAAGGAACTTAATTTTAAACTGGGGGAGAATCTCGATGCAAACTGGAATTCCGTATGTGCATCATATGGTCATTCAGCTTGCGCGCTTCCTGGTGAAGAATTTGTTGAAAGGTGCAAGGCTGTAGTCAGCTGTTGTTGTGGGAAATTGTTACATTTACTGCACTATTACATTACAATATATCATTTGAAGATTTACGTGCACTGTGCTATCGTTTGTGTTAGGCTGACCTATTTTTGTTTTGATTTTTCTTGATATTATTGGGGCTTCGCCCATTATCCTCTTTTACCCCATAGGTCCCATTATTTATATTGCACCGTTTTCTATAATACGGTGTTCCACTGGAACGCAGCTGCCGCATTATTGGAGAACCAATAATTGAAATGATCGCTGATTCCCACCTCAGGCAACTGTCTGTGTGGAGTTAGCACATTCTCCACGTGTCTGCGTTGGTTTCCGGCGGGTACTCCAGTTTCCTCCCACAGTCCAAAGATGTGCAGGTTAGGTGAATTGATCATGCTAAATTGCCCAAAGAGTTAGGTGAAGGGGTAAATGTAGGGGAATAGGTCTGGGTGGGTTGCTCTTCGGAGGGTCGGTGTGGATTTGTTGGACCGAAGGGCCTGTTTCCATACTGTAAATAATCCAATCTAATCTAATACACTATCTCCACAACATACTCCTGCTCTCCCAACATCCCTTTTGTGTCCTGAAATCCTTAGTTATATTCAGTGCCTTAACTTCCACAGCCTTATGTGGTACAGAATTCCCCAGGTTCACAGGGTCTGAGTGCAGACATTTATTCTCACCTCAGTGCAGAGTGGCCTGCCTGTACATAATACTGTGGACCCTTGTTTTAGACCTCCCAGCCAGGGGAATTATCATACCTGCTTCCAATCTGTCTCACCTTCTCAGAGTTTTATATATTTTACTGAGATCTCCACTAATTTCCCAAACGCCATGGGGTACTGGCCCAATCAATTCAACTCTGCTCCAACAACAAACCTGTCATCCCAGAGATCAGTCTGGTCATAATTCGCTGCGCTCCCTCGATGTCAGGTTTGTCCTTTATTAGTTAAGGAGACCAAAGCTGCACACAATACTGCACAATGTTCTAGATGGGGTCTCATCAAGGCACTGTACAGCTGCAATAAGTGATACTTACTCGTGGACTCAAATCCCTTTGAAATGAAGGTCAACACACCATCTACCTTCCTAACTGCATTCAGCGTCCAAAATCAAGCAACCATAGAAGCATAGACTCTGCTGTCAGAAAGGCAGCACGATCTATTTTAATTCCACTTTCTTACATGAAATCCGAAGCCATAACTGTTATAATACTTCAAGTGCTGGCCCAATTGCTTTTTAATTGTTGTGAGCTTACCCGTCACAACTACCCTCTCAGGATGTTCATTTCTGACCCCAACACTATCTGGGCAAAAAACAATCCGCAAATCCTCTATCAACATCAAATCCTTGACTTGAAAGGTGTGCTCCCTTGTTCTTGGCCCTCTGACGAAAAGGAACAGCTGCTGTCTACACACCCTGTCCATGCTCCTCATAGTCTTATCGTACTGAATCACGTCGCGCTCAGCCTTTCTGCTCCAAAGTAAACAGCCCGAGCTTATCCAGCCTCTCTCCATAGCTGATATGCTCCATAGGGAACATCCTGGTGAATCTCCTCTGCATCCACTCCAGTGCAATCATATCCTTCCTGTAATGTGGCTCCCAGAACTGCACACAGTATTTCATCTTGGCCTAACCAAAGTCCTGTATACACTTTAATAATCTATATTTCGAGGAGTAAACACTATGATTACTTTCTCCAGTGCCATCTTAACTAACATATTACCCTGCCTAGTGACATTCAGGGATGTGTGGAGAAGCACCCCCTGAGCTTCCAAGTGTACTGCCATTCATTGAGTCCTCTCCTGTCTGGTTCCTTCTTCCAAAGTGCATCACCTCATATTTATCAGGGTTACATTCCATCTACCGTTGATCCACCCATCTGACCATTCCACCTGTAACTTCCTGAAACATAAGGCCTTCCTCTTCATTGCCAAACACCCGGACAATATTTGTATCAAACACAAACTTACTTATCATACTCTGCCCACCCCCTCCACATTCACATCTACATCATTTATAAATACCACAAATAATAAGCAGTGATTCTTGTGTTACACCAGGGGACACTGATCTCCAGTCACATAAATAGCTTTCTACCACTATCCTCTGTCTCCTGCTATTAAGACAATTTGAATGCCAGCTGCCTAATTACCCTTGATACCATGGCCATGAGATTGTACTTTCTTCATCAGTTCTGTTAAAGGTCCAGCTGAAAAACAATATCAATAACCTCTTCGAAAAAAAGTAAATAAAATTCGTTCGGTATGACTTCCCTCTGAGGACTTCATGCTGACTATCCCTGATCAATATTGCCTCTGTAAATGAATATCATTTTTTTCCTTCCCTATTTTGCCCAATAGTTTCCCTAACAATAATCTGATACTCACTGATCTACAGCTCCCTGGTCTATCTCCACCAGCCTTCCTGTAAAGGGTGCGCTCCAGAACTTTGGCCCCCTCTTCTTTGACCAGAATCTACTGAAATATTTGTTTCAGGGCCTTTCCTCCCTCTCTCCAACAGCAGCCTGCAATGCAATTCATCCGTACATGGGGATTTGTCCAATTTTATACCAGCCAAAGCCTTCACTCCCTGCTCGCATTTTATGTCAGTCTGCTCAAGAGCTTCCCAGTCCATATTCTCGCATTATGTATCTGCCTCCTCCTTCTCCCATGTTAAACAGATGTGAAGTTCTCATATCACAATTTATTAATGTTCTCCAGCTTCACACACAAATTGCCCCCTTTGGTTACTAATGGGCCCTGATTATTCCCTGGTTATTCTGTTCTGCTTGATGTCCTTGTGGAATATCTTGAAATTGTCGCTAAACTTGGTCGCACTTGTCAATGCCCCTATTTCTTTAGTCCTCTCTGTTTCAATATTTTTAATCTTCACTGGAATCATCTCTATTCTCTGAAACACTAGAGAACAAAGGCTGAGTTTCGTCAGTAGACAATATTGTCATTTCAGGAATTAGTCTGACGAATGTCCATTCAGTATTCAGTTTGTTTTACTTAGATCAGGACATCAAAACTGTAGCTGAAAAATGTGTTGCTGGCAAAGCGCAGCAGGTCAGGCAGCATCCAAGGAGCAGGAGAAACGACGTTTCTGGCTGTTAGGATATTATAGAGATGTAGTTACTTTTTAGGACATCGGGGGGCGCTGTGAACCTATAGTTTAAAAATGATGACCAAAGTGATTTATAATTCTGGGTTCTTTGCCATAATAGCTAACAATGATAGTTTTCAAATTAGACCATCTACACGGTCAATTCTACCTGGTAAACTATGCGATAAGATTAAGGTAAACTATGCGATAATAAGGCTAGGAAAATGTTGCAAGCATATAGTAATTCTTTGTATGCATAATACTAAATGTTTCAAATATATGTAAAGCCTTTATGAAAATGTTTCCAGAATACATAGAACCTTTGTTTGCAAGTTACACCATTTTAAAGAAGGCCTTTGTCTGTGTAAGTTCACGCAGATGAGTAATTACGTAAATTAAGATTAGAAAAGAATATAACTAACGGGGGCTTATCGATAGATTTTCAGAACTTGTACAATTTCTCCATGCGAACCGTTCGAACTTTCGTTCTTCGCTGATACAGCTAAGTTTCTGCAGCTAATAAATGTACCTGTTTTATATCAAATAATTGGGTAAGTGTGGTCTCTCCTTAAAGAACACGCAAGGACGATTTCGTCCTAACAGGGCATAATCCCTTCTTCAGGATTCCTGAATTAACGATTTTTGGCACGCAATTTCTTGTCTGTATTTGTGAAGTCTGTTGTGATCATTAGGACTCATAACAGCACACAAACCAACAGCCACTCTCAGAAAACAACTCACCAGAACGAAGGACCCGTTACCCAGCATGAGCAAACCAATGTGGTGTACAAAATCCCATGCAAGGACTGCACAAAACACTACATAGGACAAACAGGAAGACAGCTAACGGTCGGCATCCATGAACACCAACTAGCCACGAAACGACACGACCAGCTATCCTTAGTAGCCACACACGCAGATGACAAGCAACATGAGTTCAACTGGGACAACACTGCTATTATACGACAAGCCAAACAGAGAACAGCCAGGGGATTCCGAGAGGCGTGGCACTCATCCACAGATTCAATCAATAAGCACATCGACCTGGACCCAATATACCGACCACTGCAGCGGACAGCTGGAATTGACAACCGGAAGCGGAAGATTCAAACCACTACAAATGCCGGAGGAAAGATAACAGATGCGCTTCACAAGAGGCTCCCAAGCACTGAGGGTGTCACCTAGACAGGGGACGAAACGTCTGCAACACAAATTCCCAGCTCGGCGAACAGAAACACAACATAGGAAGGATATGGAAGTTTTAGAGAGGGTGCAGAGGAGATTTATCAACATGCTGCCAGGACTGGAGGGAATGTCTTATGAAGAAAGGTTGAAGGAACTTGGGCCTTTCTCTTTAGAGTGATAGAGGATGAGAGACGACTTGATAGATGGTGTGCTTGTACTTAACACTGTGACACCATGTTTAGGCATCCCAGCCAGGGGAATTATCATCCCTGCTTCCAATCGGTCTCGCCCTGTCAGTGTTTTATATGTCTCTGAGATCTCCACTCATTTTCCTAAATCCCATGGAATACAGGCCCAGTCGTCCCAAACTCTGCTTCCACAACAAGCCTGTCATCCCAGAGATCAGTCTGGTCATCCTTCGCTGCTTTCCCTCAATGTCAGGTTTGTCCTTTATTAAGGAAGGAGACCAAAACTGCTCACAATACTGCACAATGTACAAGATGCAGTCTCACCAAGGCCCTGTACAGCTGCAGTAGGATACACTTACTCCTGGACTCAAAACCCCCTGAAGTTAAGGTTAACACACCATAAATCTTCCTAACTGTTTTCTGTTCATGCAATATTACTTCCAGTGAATGGCGTGCAGAGTGATCCAGGTCCTTTTCAACGTTACAACTATCCCCGTGGTGGATCTGTGTCCACTGGGCAGTGTGCTAATGCTATCCCCAGTATTGACTACAGACTTCAGAACTCACTGATCTGCATGGACCTCGGATCTCTGCGCAGAAGAAAGCAAATAATGGAGCATAAGTCCCTTTATAAATCAACATTTTTCAACCAATACCTTTTCAAATGGTAGGCTGATGTTCTCGATTTCTATCAAAGTACACAACATCACATCTACCTACATTACTCTTCATCTGCCACAATTTTGTCCATTCATTCCACTTGTCTCAATCAATTTGGAGGATTTTTTTTACCATCGTCTTCATGAAAAAAACTCCAAAAGACCTTAATCTCTAACTTAGTGCTCACCATCCGGTTAAAGCAGACCATCTCACATAGGCTCATGAAATCAATTTTCCCAGTATTGCCATTCACTTGGGTTAACACAGTTTAGATGCAATTTGAATCTGTCCATTTTACTGCAGTACCGACCAACTTGTATGTCTAATTTCCTGTTTTGTAACATACCTAACATCTGTATTGCAGCTTTGATATACAACTCCCACCTTTTCCTTGCTGTTTCTAAGCTCCACCTTAGCAGATTCTGTGGAAGCTGAGCCACGTGGGCTCTGGGAAGATAAATGGTTGATTCAGGGAGATATTTGGTGAGGCCAATGTACACCATGAGATCATCTTGTCACACCTTACCTGTTCTTCTTAAGTGTCACTGTGATATTTTCACTAGATCTCCCGTAATGCTGTTGGAGAATTGAAGGAGAATGGTCTCTCAGCAATGCTGTGTATTCTCCCAGACAGCTGAGATAGTTCGAACCTGGGTGGGAACCTTTCAGTAAGGTGGAACAGTGTTGCTGCTGCTGCTGTACAGGATCTTAGTGAGATCACATCTGGAGTAGTGTGGACAGATTTAGTCGCCTCAGTGAGGAAAGGATATTGTTACTCTGGAAGCAGCTCAGAGATGGTTCCCTCGAATGATTCCAGCCATGCCGGTGTTAGCTTATAAAGAAAGGATGTTCAGGTTGATCCAATGCCCATTGGGCTTTACAAGAATGGAAGATGACTTAATTTTTACATAGAACACTGGAAGGAGTCAAACACAGAGGCCAATTACACAGCAAATGGAGAAATGCATTCCGTATCTCCTTCCTGTTACACAGGTACAGCAGGAGGATAGTCAGGCCTTCGACCCTGTCACATCAGAACAGGACGAGGTTATTCAGCCCCTAGAGCCTGATATACTTACACGAGGAGGTCAATCAGCTACTCCTATCGACAACACTGGGCCCAGAATAGGCCATGCAGCCTGTTACACAGCAACAGGATCAGTCCATTCAGCCTCCTCGAATCTGTAATACAGGATCTGGATGAGGTCCTACAGTGACTGGAAATTGGTACACTGGGATAACAGGAGGTCATTCAGCCCCATGGAGCATGTTGCATGGGAATTGGATAAGGATGCAAACTTTATGAGACTTCTTATTGGAAAAGTGGAAGAAGTTCACGTTGCATGTTCGGGTTTGGGAACAGGAGACTAAATACTCCCTTGGTCCCATTTTAGGGATGAGGGAGTAGACCATGTAGCAACTCCAGCCTGGGTTTGAGGAATGTGAGAAGACAATTTCAGCCCTTCAAATTATTACATAGCAACACGAAGATTGCATAAGCCCTCCAGTCTCTTACACATTCAGAGTATGCCATCAACATGATACCGTCGGGCCACCATAAAGACATCAGGCTATCAATTTTGTACACAAGGAAGAGAGTTAGTCCAATCAGACACCCATACCTCCTAAAGATCAATCAGACCAGGTCATTTCAAGCCATTTGCGAATCATGCAGAATTGGTGGGAACGTAGAAATTATCGAGAGGTAAGAATTTTAATTATCACTTCCACGATGGAATAAAAAGTATTGAGAAAACTCTTTGAATTTAAGAAAGATTCTGAGAATATATTATTCAGGAATTAATTGCAGAACGTTTGGAAAGTCAAAACACAAGCCATCAGAGTCAACATGATGTTGTGAAGGATAAATCGTGCTTTAATTATTTGCTCGAGTTCGTTGAAGATGTGCCAAGCAAGATGGTAATTGAGAATCTGGAGATGAAGCACTTGGACTTCCAGAAGGCATTTCATAAAGTGTGCCCAAAAGGCTAATCTGCAGAATAAGGCCATGTAATTAGAAGTAGCTTTAGCTTGGAGACCGGATTGGGGAACAACAAAATGCAGTGAGATGGAACAAATGGGTCATTTTCTGTTTGGCAAAATGCAACTATCTGTCCCCGGGCACCAACTATTGGTAATCAGTACTATTACATATTTGCAGCAATAGACAAGCTAGAACCAAATTTTCAGATGACACTAGCATGGGTGTGAAATTGCAATGAAGATGTAAGAAATTTTGAAATGGATATGGATAGTTTGGGCCAACATTTGACAGATGAAACTGAACAACTGATAGTATGAGTCTCTCATTTTTGTCAGTGCAACAGATAGGCAACTTATTCTTCAAAATGGAGAGAATACCTTCAGAGTGTTTAGGTGCAGAGGGATCTGAGTGTCCTCATACATGTCACAGAAATCTCAGATGTAGGTACAGCAGGACGTGAGAAAGGGAAGTGCAGTTTTGGCATTTATTTATAAAAGAGCAGATTTTAAAAGGAGGGAGGCGCAACTGGAGTACTCTTCACAGTTTTGGTGCCCAGACTGCAGGAGGGATGTATCTGCCATGGAGGCAGTTCATAAGTGGTTAACAATTTGATTCCAGAGATGATGAGTTTGTCCTCTGAAGAGAGATTGAGCAGTTCAGGCCGATACTGTCTGGAATTTAGAAGAATGAGAGGAGATGTCACTGAAGTCTGGAGGGTGCTAAAGGTGATTGATAATAGTGATGTGCATTAGATAGTTCCTCATGTGGGCAATACACAACAAGAGATCAGAGTTTTAGGATAAGGCAGAGCAGACCAAAAACAGGGGTAAGGAAAACTTACTTCTCTCAAACGGTTGGTCACTGCTAATGATAAGGCACTTAATTCACTGCCCCAAAGTGCAGTAGGAGCTGGGACATTGAGTAAATGAACGGATATGGAGAGCGTGCAGGAAAGTGGAACTGAGGCAGTAATGATATCAGACATGATTTTAATCAATGACAAAGCAGGCTCAGGGGCTGAATTGTCGACTGATGCACCTCGTTCTTCTTCAGCCTTTCGAATGTGTTGTACAGGAATCGGGGAGGACTGGTTATCAAACAGGAAGCAGGCACTCTGGGTCAATCAGTCTTAATTACTTTGTCAGAACATAACCAGTAAGGTCCCCCAGTGACTAGTACTAGGTCCTCAGCTATTTACAAACTATATCAATGATTTGTAGTAGTAGAACAAATATTCTGTCACTAAGTTTGGCGATGTAACTAAGATAAGCAGGACATTAATTTTTGAATGGAGGGTCTGCAAATGTATATTGACAGGTACGTTCAGTGGATAATGGTTAGGCAGGACGAATTTAATGTAACACATAACTTGTATGCTTTTTCAAGATGAATGGTAGACAGTATACTGCCAAAATAGAGAGGCATTACAGGACTGAGTGATACCGTGTGTACTGGTTCGCTCTGACCCGTTCAGACATGGGAAGTGCTGCTCCATCTCCCTGATGGTCTATTCCTTGATGTTCCCAGGGCCCATTGCTC
Source organism: Hemiscyllium ocellatum (assembly GCF_020745735.1). Taxonomy (NCBI): domain Eukaryota; kingdom Metazoa; phylum Chordata; class Chondrichthyes; order Orectolobiformes; family Hemiscylliidae; genus Hemiscyllium; species Hemiscyllium ocellatum. Next base: position 2,216,890 of record NW_026867720.1, on the reverse strand, counting down.
ACATTCATCATATATATCCTCTGTTGCAGAATTATGATATTGATGTCGACATGCTTGGCTGATGATGGATATGTCACCCCCACCTGCATGGAAAGCTCCGGATCATAGAAGATGAATGAAACAGTGACCCTTATAGCCTCTGACAGCACCGTCCTCCCCCTAGAGTGAAACTGCAGGTCATGTTGAAGGAGGTGATACCGCTCTGTGACCAGTTCCTTGTTCTGTCAGGGTTCACTCACACTTTGCTCCTGGGTTAAGTGTAACTTCGGAAGGTTTTCCTGCAAAACCTGGGGTTGATACAGGGGTCCCCTTTCTCCAGACACACACACTGTGTGGTTTCTGAGCTTCCCCTCTCTGCAGCCTCTGCTCTATTTGGTGTTCATGTAGCAGACCCAGAGTTGGGTCACCAAATCCTCAGGTCTCCCTGAATGTCTGAGGCAGCTCACAGCACAACCTCTAGCAAACCATACCCAGCCCCTCCACTAAATTTTCAATAACAGGTGTCAGTCGCAAACCCCTCAGCTATACGTTTTTTGGGACCAGACAAGACCAGACCACTCAGAATATTTTAGGAAGGCAACCTAGACCCGAACATTTCCTTGTTTTAACCTTAGATGTGAAGTGCGTGTTCCAGATGTGTTGTGACTGGTAAACCCTTTCAAAGTTAAGCAAAATGTAATCCATTAAAATGCTCTAGTTAAAACACAATCAAAGAGAAGAACAATTTGGGATAGCTTCTTTACTGGAACACTTACGCAAACAATAGATACACTACATTCTACTAAGTAACTGTGCTTATACAGGAAAATCCCTTTAACATTCCCTTTGGCAAAAAGGTAAATTCAAACACAGAATCTTACGTGCAGTTCTGCAATCCAGGAGGAAGCAACTTCAAGAGAGTTTTCAGGGAGAATAGGAGCAAGGGATAATGTATTGAAACTTCCAGTCCTTCTGGGACCCCAAGCAGGTTCTGAATGCTGCAGCGAAAATCAAAACGGGAAAACCTGTCTGAGAGAGCTGGCCGTTGCCCTTCCATTGTTACCAATGTTTTAATAAAATCTAACGTAACCTCGGTTACTTACTTCAGCCATTTTCAGTCGGCAGTTCGGCATCTCTGCCTTTACGACCTCTCTTCAAAAAAAAACAAGGGAAAATAACCCTTTCAAAATGACAGCATCGTCACACCTCCCCCTTTGACAAAATGAACCATCAACACACAATGACAGCTTCATTTTAACCCCATTATTTTACTCTATTAGTAGACTACAATGTATATATATGACATTGACACTAAGCATGCAAGCACTCACAACTCTATTCTATTTCAGTCAGTTTATTCCTGCCACAGAACGCCTATGTCTTTCTTCATTCAAGTCTCGACAACTTGTCAGCAAGTATGGTTTCTCATCATGTCACCTGTATAACTTCCAAATTGATTGGCAGCAATAATAACCTCTATCTGCACAGACTGGAAGTATTTTCCAGAAATTTCTCCAAAAACGTTTAGGAGTTATGATCAGTACATCGATTTGTCTCAGACACGGTATTGGCAATTTAAATGCTGAAATGTTACAACATCAACACCAACCTCAAGGCCTCCTTCTCAATTGTGAAATATTTCTGTTGACGGTTTCAGCGGACACTCCAACCACACGTTACATACTGGAGCAAATCTCATCTCTCCAATCGTTCTTCTGAATGACATGTCTTCTCATCTCTCAACATCAAAGATTTGCATGCCTCTGTACCTTTTAATGCTGTAACCTCTTTACCTGCTAGGCCTGGTCTATGCCAGTAAATCTTACTCTCACAGGTATAGGTTATAAGAAGATCTTGCACATTTTTTCTATCCCTCACAGAAACCAAATTTTGATATATGGGCCAAGTGATAATCATCAGCCATTTCCAATTATAATCTCGCCATTGTAACTCTCTGCTCTTCCACACGAGTTCTCACGATGCAGGAAGTTAATTTTTGAACTCCTCCAAAGTAAGAATCTCTTAAGAGTGTCATAGGTTGCTCTGATTTTACTACCCTCATTCACTTATCAAAATTACTGTGTTTGATTCTTTCAAACGCAATGTACATTTAACCAGGGACCCTTTTTCAGATTCCTAAAACGCTGTCTGGCACAAGCTTTGTTTGGATCAACTAATTCCACATAGTCACTGGCCACCGCAGTCTCATCAAATGTAGACAATGCCTGGATGTATTTAAACAGATCTCCATCAGGCCTTAAGGTACCATAGGGTTGTTCATCCTCACTATCCTCCTCATTCAGCCTAACATCTACCTTCATCTCCACCCTTCTAACTCGACTTTCCTCTCTAAATGCGAACTTTTGACGTTTAAACTCTCTCTCTCTCTTTCTGCTCTTCTTCTTTCTTATTCTGTCTTTCTTCTTTCTCTCCTTTTCTTTTAATTCTACTTTTAATCACATTTCAAACTGTTTCAATTCCTTTTAGTATTCAAGCTGCCTCATCTGCAACTGAATTCTAGCCATTTCCAAAGACTCTGATGATGTTTCCACCAAAAATAAAATGCCAACCTATAGCTGTAATTATCTCACCTTTTCTCACAAACCTGACTCCAGCTTGTCTGCCAATTCTTACAGCTTTGCCTTGCTCACATTTTGTAAAGTCTCCAACTTCACTTCTTCCACACCCAGAGAACTCTTAGAGACAGAAAGAACCATTAGCAACAAAGCATTATTCAAACAACACGAATTCAACACCTGGAACAAAAGACACTAACAACTACAAAACACCACCTTTGAACCCAACAATCTCCCTGAACACATTCTCCCCCTGCCCACGTGGGTTTCCTCTCAGTTTTCCTTCCACAGCCCAAAGATTAGATTACTTACAGTGTGGAAACAGGCCCTTTGGCCCAACAAGTCCACACCAACCCTCCGAAGAGCAACCCACCCATACCCCTACACGCAATTAGTGATTCTAATCCTAAATCCCATTTGGAATTGTCGATTTCGAACCGGGAAAGAGTCCACAGTTTGCTATGGACGAGACCAAACTGCCTTAAAATACTTTAAGATGGTATCCTGGACGCGAACCTTGTCTTATAGCAAATGTAGATGGGAAATGGGTGTTCCAGATGTGATGCGGCTGGTCAAACCACTCAAATTTAAGCAAAACAGAATTTATTTAAACACTCGAAAAAAAACACATACAAAAAGAAGAGAAGTTTAGAATAACTTAACTACTGGAAATCTTAACAGAATAATAGATACAGTACCTCCCACTAATGAACTGTTCCAATGTACGAACATGCCATAAACTCGTCCCTTGGCAAAAAGACGCATCATAGGTTATTCAGTCTTGAATGCAATTCTCCAATCCAGGAGGAAACAGCATCAAGATAGATTTCGGAGAGAATAGCAGCTCGTGATTATTTACTGAAGCATCCAACCCTGCTACCACCCCAGGCACCTGGTCATTGTTACTGCTCAGAAAAACTGGAAAGGCTGGTCTATGCAAGCTGGCCATTGTTATCACAATTTATTAAAAAAAACCTAAAAGCCTCCTAAGTTATTTACTTCAGCGGTAAGTAGTTCGGTCTTTAGATCTATCTTTACAGAAAAGGAGCAAATAATCTGCTTTAAAGTCACAGCATTGTCAGAGATGACAGATGCCTGGTCTTTACAACAATACTCAAGGTGCTTCCTCGTGTTACTGATCACGCGATCAACTCAAAAGGCCAAACACAGACGTCAGATATTTAAAGGACAGGCACAGATCAAGTTTCAAAGACGTGAGTCAAAGCTGATCAATCCTTATCCAACATGGTGCACCAAATGGGACATACCTGGAAGTGAACAACAGACCGATACACACACACCTTTCCAAAATGGAGCACCAATGGGATACACCGGGAAGTGAAAAACAGCCAGATGCACACACCCATGTACAACATGGAACGCCACATGGGACACAACGGGAAGTGAACAATAGCCCGACACCTACACCTCTGTCCATGGAGAACCGCATGGGACATACCGGGAAGAGAACACCAGTCTGACGCACACTATGTCACTGTTCCTGAACTTCACAATGCCAGCATTCGATACACAAGAGAGCCAGAAACCCAGGCAACGGAAAGGTACAGAGGGCCAGAGAGATTCACGTTAAAGACAGAAACAGACAGTTAATTAACTGAGAACGTCTTGTGGAAATATGGACACAAAGACTGGGAAGTGGGACTAACTGGATGATTGAATCCTTAGAGACCAAAATTACAAGAACGAGAACATTGAATAAAGGTCTTTCCAGATGACCTGAAATGGTTTGTTTCATAACAGTTGTTGGGTCAAAATCCTGGAATGCCCTCCCTAACGGCATTGTTGGTCAACCCTCAGCACGTGGACTACAGCGATTCAAGAAGGCAGCTCACAACCACCTCTCAAGGGCAACTAGGATTGGGCGATTAATGCGGGCCAGCCAGTAATGCGCAAGTCCCAGAATTGAATAAAATACTTATGTTGACCATGGATGGAATGGAGTCCCAGGAAGGAAATTAAGTTTGTAAACACAATAGAGGACAATGACCTCCACACTCCCAATATTTAAATATCAAGGACAGTGAGGAAATGGTTCACATCTGAAATTGAGTCGAGCTTAAAAATGTGTTGCTGGAAAAGCGCAGCAGGTCAGGCAGCATCAAAGGAGCCGGAGAATCGACGTTTCTGGCAAAAGCCCTTCTTCAGGAATTGAGTCGGTCAACATAGAGACCCATGAGGAACACTGCCAGAAACAAGGAGGGAGGCAGTATTTGAACAAGTTCCCTGATGCAGTTAGTAATTTTCTGCAGAGTGAATATCTGGATAGAGAGTCTCAACATGAACAATAATAGTGGCAAGAAGTGAAGACTACATGAAAGAACCATAATGCAGTCATAACTGGTTTACAGAAAAAATATATCTGGACGATGAGACTTACCAGGGACACCAACGATAGACAGGAGAGGATAATAAATATATTGAATAATGAGAAGAGTATAATTGATCCGCGTTGATAATGGTAACCAATCATAATATGTAGAAAGAAACCAAACATCGTCGGATAAACCCCTGTCCATTGTTGAACCATTCCAGTCTAATGTTCCCAGATTCTGAACCATTGTTGGAACATTCCAATCCAATGTTCTCAGATTCTGATCCATTGTTGGTACACTCCAGTCTAATGTTCTCAGATTATGATCTCGACTTCCCTTCTCCATCTGATGCTGCTGATCCCTGTCAGTACTGATGGTGATGCTCCCGCTCTTATTACGGGATAACACACTGAACAGATCTCATGTATCATTAAAATATAAGAACTCTCCTCTGGGAACATTAGAATCCATGGAGACTGACATTAATCGCAGTCACCGATAAAACAGGCTTAGTTAACCCCTTCCCTACATAACATTTCTTATTCACAATAAAGGGGAATATTTACTCAGTCTCGATAGAATGGATAGGGTTACTGACGGATGGACTATAAATCATTCAATTTTTTTTAAACTGGAACCGGACCAGACACCATGAACCCAGTGGAGAAATGTATTCAGCAAGGAGCACTGTGCAGACCAGGCTAGAGCACCGCTGAACAACACCCTGCAATCAGTCCAGAGTGGAACACTGAGCAGACCTCAGCAGTGCATTGATCTATAAACCCAGATGAGACATGTGTTCAGCAGGGAGCACGATGCACACCGATCTATTGTACTGAGCAATACAACCCTCAATCTACCTGGAGTGGAAAGGTATGCTGTCCACAGCAGTGCATTGATCTATAAACTCAGTTGAGATTCTTGACGAGGGTGTGGAACTGTGTCCACCACCCCAGTATATTTCTCGTAACACTGTGTTGCATCAGTGGGGAAACTTGCAGTCCATGCTAGAAGTGAAAGGATGTGCAGCTCCCATCCATTTACACCTCCATATCTCCATTGTGCCATGACACATGGGTGCTGTGGGTTTGAAAATCATTTCGAGAGAGTGATGGTGGGAGAATCACTTTAAGTATCAAGAAATGGGAGGGGTTTGGGTGATATACAGAGAGAAGGAGATTAAGAGACAATGTCATGGAAGGGTGTGTTCCCAGGATACAGAATGCTGAAATGAAGTAACTTTGACGGTATTCTGCAACATGAGCCAGTGTTCCCAGAAATGCTGGTTGAACAGGATATTGGTGTGAGTTCAGATAATGGAGAGTATTGAATGAGCATTTGTTCTGCAGCTTTGTAACTGGAAGTAGGGTCAGCACAAACTTGTTGAATCCAACAATAATTTGTGTCAGTAACATTATCACTGAGTATGACAGAGGGATTTTCCGCACGAGGCTGAGCTAGTTTCCTTATCGAACTCATCTCATTTACTACCCATCCCACGCCATGGTGTCCCTCTCATTCAGTGTCAACCCGATTCTCTCACCCACCATGGCTGGAGGTACTCTTAATCACCCGCATGAACCCAGACATTCCGTGATCCCTGGCGCTGGTGCCATCTTTAAAAGGCCAATGGGCACATGTTTGAGCTTTCTCAGTTTGGAGCTTCCCTTGCACTGCTTACCCCGAGCATGGCAGATAAGGCGCAATTACACCACGATTTGTCAACAGAGACACGGAAGTCCTGGTAAATGGGTTAGTACAGAGGGGGGGGGGGGGCATTCTCTTCCCAGTGGAGTCCACAGAACCAGACCCACCGTGCATGGTCTGAGCACACCATCCAGCTCAGTACAGTACCTGAAGAAATGACCAGCAATACAGGATAAGCATCAATAATCTTCCCGCTCTGCCAGGATAAGGGTCACTGTATTCTCTGTGTTCCCTCACACTCACTGTGCTGTTACAGCACCTTGCCCCGAACAAAGCTCATTCTCCACCACTCTCAGTGCAGCATGCAGTACCTTTCCTCTCTCTATCTATCTCTTTCTCACTCTCTGCATCCCAACTCCACTTCACCCTCCCACACTAATGACACTGCATGGATAAAATACTGTGTACTGAATCCCTCCGGACACCTCACCATGTCATCCCTCCCCACCTGCACAGGCAATAACAGTAGGGCCACCCAATCCCACCCTCACTCCCATCCTCCCTTTCTCCCATTCCAGGAGAAACAGCCTGGAATAGGTCAGAAATGACCAAGCCTGGTAGCGGTGTGCCCGATATCCATCTCCTCACCTCCCCCCCTCACCCCGCAACTTGAGGAGAATCCTGGTACAAGCCGTAGAGGACTGGGACGCCTCGTCTGGAGATTTTGAAATTTCTACATCTCACCTACTGAGTAAGGAGCAATGTTCAGCGAAGGTCAATTCTCACTTTAAACTCACTGGCAGTGCCGTTTTCCCCGGCACAACTTAGAAGCCCTGGCCCTAATGACATTTCCCTTTTGTGTCGAGCTGGTACAAATGAAATGCCCTCGGTCTCAGTGGGCAGGAGGGTGGGCTCACAACACGTTGTCTCCACCATCTCCCAGGACGGGAACACAGAGGCTCCCACCTACACCTCCCCCTGTAAACAGCTCAGATACTGAAACTAATCTGTGAGTGTTACTGCTCTCCCCACGTGTCCTGATATCACATACACCCAGAGCCCTCTGCTCCTACAGCGCCGTTAAAATGGTACAGAACGTTTTGTGTTGACTGTCAGAGTTATTCCTTGCAAGGTGCATCACCTCACACTACTGTGCATTGATTTTGATCTGCCATCAACCTGAATACTACACTAATGTGTCACTCTCAGGCTGGAGAACTGCGAAGAAAGGCTGGAAAATAATACACTGTCTTTAATCATTTTGTGGTTTTAAGAAGAAGGTAGTCTCACATTATGGGCGGGAAAGAATCCAGATTCTTTATGGTGCAGAGTGTGTCTTCAGGATGTCTTTCCTTCATATTGTAGACGTCCGATAATAGCTACTTAATGTGGAAACCACAGCCAAACAATTAAAGACCTTCATAGTTCATCATGCAGGCAGAGCCCATAAACTCAACATCGTACATTTGAGGTAAGTTCCTTTCATCTGTTGAAAAACGTTATTCTTTGAATGTGTAATTGAGTAAAGTGAACCAAATTTTAATTAACCCACACTGTGCTTAAAGCTGACTTTTAAAATGTCACTCAAAAGCTGGGAATGGTTGAAGTCTTGTACAGTGGCCCATGCCTCTGAGCCAGAGTTCTGGGTTATATCGCAATACCTGAACTTGCGCGGTAATGTTTATTACTCTGGACCAGGAGGTCTGGATTCAAGTCCTGCCTGTCATGGAGGTATGCCACAGTATTTCAAAACAGGCTGATGAATAAACACAGAGATGAATAGTGTTGCAGCTTTAGGGACTATTGCCAAGTGGTGGTAGTTTCCCTAGTTCTGAGCACAAAGTGTAGATTCAAATCCCACAGAATAGTTTCATAATGTGGCTGAACAAGTTGATTATATAATTTTAGAATTGTGATGTGTTGGAGAAGGAAGAGGTGTAAGTATTGAATTTCAGAACTTAGGCTCGGGATGACAGAAAGCACAGCCATTCGTGTTGATTGGAGTCACATTTGCACATTCTGGAGGTTTATAAAATCATGACGACCATGGATAGGGTGAATAGTCAGGTTCTTTACCCCAGTGCAGTGAAGTCCAAAACTAGAGGACATAGATTTAAGGTGAGATGGACAAGATTTAAAAGGAACCTAAGGGGACTATTTTCACACAGAGGGTGGTGCGGCCATGCAATTAGCTGCCAGACGAAGTGGTGGAGGCTGTTACAATTACAACATTTAAAAGGCATCTGGATGGGGACATGAATTGGAAAGGTTTAGAGGGATATGGAGCAAATGGTGGAAAATGAAACTAAGTTAATTTATGACATCAAGTTGGCACGAATGAGTTGGACCAAAGAGTCTGTTTCTGTACTGTGCACCTCGATGAATCATCGATCCAATTTGTAAAGCTCTTTTTGTAATCTTATGTAACCTTCTTCACCTTCCACTGTATAACTAATCTTATTATCAGCCGTAAACGTGCTCACCATGCCTTCTATAATTCTCATCTAAACCACTGGTATAAATGACAACCAAAATTTGATCCTGCATCAATCCCTGTGGAACTCCGCTGGTCACAGGGCTCCAGTCCCAAAGACAACCCTCCTCCACTACTCATTGCCCCCTGCCAATAACCCAAAACACACACACATGCAGACATACAGAGACACCAACACATTTCAGTGTTTAAGACAGAGATAGTTATATTCTGATTGATACGCAGAGCAACGTTACAGTGAAAATGTGGGAGAATTTGGTTGAGCCAAATGTCAGCCATGATCGAACAGCAGATCAGACTCGATGGACCAAACACTATGCTTCCGCACCAAGGTCTATACTGTCTGGAATGTCGACCCAAAAGAGCACTGGAGGCTGAATTTGATAAAAACTTTACGAAACAGAGTAAATGGGAATGTGGGATAGGTTTGAGGGGCTGAATGGTCTATGTCTTACTTATTGGTTGTGCCTCCATTTTTTGTTTAAAAGAGAAGCTGACTATGAGGTTCATACACTTTTAAATTTAGATGTTCTACTATTTAAGATTGAGATAAGGATGTTCCTATCTCCTTAGGGTTGTGTTGTCTGTGGTATTCTCAACCCGAGGGAACAGTGAAGACTGGGCTATAGTGTCATAGAGTCATAGAGACGTACAGCACGGAAACAGACCCTTCGGTCAAACTCATCCATGCCGACCAGATATCTCAACCCAAAGTAGTTCCATCTGCCAACACCTGGCTTATATCCCTCCAAACCCCTGTTATTAATATAGCTATTCGGATGCGTTTTAAGTGTTGCAATTGGACCAGACTGCATCACTTACTCTGGCAGCTCATACCACACACGTACCGCCCTCTGTGTGGAAAAGGTTGCTGTTTCGTTCTCATTTACATTTTCTCATTTCACACTATACCTATGCCCTCTTGTACTGAACACCACACTTAGAGAAAAGACATTGTCTATTTATCCTATCCGGCCCCGCATGATTTTGTAAACCTCCATAAGATCACCGCTCAGCCTCCGATGCTCCATGGAAGACAGCCCTAGCGTATTTAACCTCTCAGTATACTCTAATCTTCCACCCCTGGCAACATCCTTGTAAATCTTTTCTGAACCCTTTAAAGTTTCACAACATCCTCCCGATAGGAAGGAGACAGGATTGCACTCAATATTCCAACAGTGGCCTAAACAATGTCCTGTACAGCTGCAACATGACCTCCCAACTCCCGTACTCGGTACTCTGACCAATAAGGGAAAGCATACCAAACACTTTCTTCACTGTCCCATCTACCTGCGACTCCACTTTCAAGGAGCTATGGACCTGCACTCCAATGTCTCTTTGTTCAGCAACACTCCCAAGTGTATACGTCCTGCCAAGATTTTCTTTCTCAAAATGCAGCACCCCACGTTAATCTAAATAAAACTCTATCTGCCGCTTCTCAGACCATTGGCCGAACTGATCAAGATCTCATTGATATCTGAGATAACCTTCTTAGTTGTCCACTACATCTCCAATTTGGATGTCATCTGCAAACTTACTAACTATACTCAAGACTCACCATGAATTGACCTTTGTTGGACAGGAGAGTCAGTGTTTATTGGGAATGGACAGGAAAGGGGTTTTCAGCCGCAAACAGACCAGCCATGATCAGTATAAACTGAGGAGCTGTCTGAAGCTCCTATCCAATGTTGTTCTGTCACTGCACCCCTTGAGGCTTTTACAGAGGGAGAGGAAGACCCCATTCAGCCAGTCAGTAACACTGCAATGAGGTAGGAGGAATCCCATTCTGTCCCTCTAAGGAGATACACAGGAATAGAATGAAGGATTCAGTCACAGTGCAATAAAGATATACATCATGAAAACAGACACTTTGGTCCAACTCATCCGTGCCAACCATATGTCTTCATTTGCCATAATTTTGCCCATATCCCTCTGAATCATTCCTTTCCATAAACTCATCTGGATGACTTTTAAATACTGTAATTATACCAGCCTCCAACACTTCCTCTGGCAGCTCTTTCCACACACACACCAAACACTGTGTGAACACGTTGTCCCTTAGACCCCTTATATATTAGATTACTTACGTGTGGAAACAGGCCCTTCGGCCCAACAAGTCCACACCGACCCGCACACGGGCGCAACCCAACCGTACCCCTGCATTTACCCCTATAGCATGAATGGGCAATTTAGCATAACCAATTCACCTGACCCGCACATCTTTGTGACTGTGGGAGGAAACCGGAGCACCCGGAGGAAACCCACGCAGACACGGGGAGAAGGTGCAAACTCCACACAGTCAGTCGCCTGAATCGGGAATTGAACCCGGGTCTCAGGCGCTGTGAGGCAGCAGTGCTAACCACTGTGCCACCGTGCCGCCCACCATATCTTGCCCCTCTCATCTTAAAACTATGCCCTGTAGTTCTGGACTCCCTTATCCAAGGGAAAAGACCTTGCCTATTTGCCCTATCATTGTTGCCTCCCAGGTGCAAGGGTACGTGATGTCTCTGATCGTGTTTTCCGGGTCCTAAAGGGGGAGGGGGAGCAGCCCCAGGTCGTGGTCCACGTTGGCACCAACGACATAGGTAGGAAAAGGGGTGAGGATGTTAGGCAGGCTTTCAGGGAGCTAGGTTGGAAGCTCAGAGCTAGAACGAACAGAGTTTTTGTCTCTCGTTTGTTAACCGTGCCACGTGATAGAGTGTCGAGGAATAGGGAGAGAGAACTGTTAAATGCGTGGCCACAGGGATGGTGCAGGAGGGAGGGATTCCGGTTTCTGGACAACTGGGGTTCTTTCTGGGGAAGGTGGGACCTCTATAAACAGGATGGTCTACACCTGAACCTGAGGGGCACCAGTATCCTTGGGGGGGAAGGTTTGCTAGTGCTCTTTGGGAGGGTTTAAACTAACTCTGCAGGGGCATGGGAACCTGGACTGTAGCTGTAGGGTACAGGATCTTCAGTGTAGGGAGGTTAGGAATATGGCATCGATCTCGAAGGAGGGTGCCTGTAAACAGGAAGGTGGCTTGAAGTGTGTATACTTCAATGCCAGAAGTATAAGAAATAAGATAGGTGAACTTGCAGCGTGGGTTGGTACCTGGGACTTCGATGTTGTGGCCATTACATAGACGTGGGTAGAACAGGGACAGGAATGGCTGTTGCAGGTTCCAGGGTTTAAATGTTTTAGTAATGTCAGATATGGGGGTAAAAGAGGGGGAGGTGTGGCATTGCTTGTCAAGGATAGTATTACAGCGGTGGAAAGGACGATGGAGGAAGACTTGCCATCTGAGGTAGTTTGGGCTGAGGTTAGAAATAGGAAAGGTGAGGTCACCCTTTTAGGGGTTTTCTACAGGCCTCCTAATAGTCCGAGAGGAGTAGAGGAAAGTATTGCGAGGATGATTCAGGAGAAGAGTGAAAGTAGCAGGGTGGTTGCTATGGGGAACTTTAACTTCCCAGATATTGACTTGGAAAGCTATAGCTCGAGTTCGTTATTTGGGTCGGTGTTTGTCCAATGTGTGCAGGAGGTTATCCTGACACAATATGTAGACAGACCAACAAGAGGTGAGGCTATACTGGATTTGGTTCTAGGTAATGAACCAGGCCAGGTGTTAGACTTGGATATAGGTGAGCACTTCGGGGACAGTGACCACAACTCGGTGGCTTTTACTCTAGTGATGGAGAGAGATAAGTGTGCACTGCGGGGCATGAGTTATAGCTGGGGCAGGGAAATTATGATGCGGTGAGGCATGACTTAGGATGCGTGGATTGGAAAAATAGGCTTCAAGGGAAGAACACAAATGATATGTGGAGATTGTTCAAGGAACAGCTAATAGGTGTCCTTGATAAGTATGTACCAGTCAGGCAGGGAGAAATGGGTCTTGTGAGTGAGCCGTGGTTTAATAAGGAATTGGAATCCCTTGTGAAAGGGCAGAGGGCGGCCTATGTAAACATGAGGCGTGAAGGTTCAGTTGGGGCGATTGAGAGTTATAAGGTAGCCAGGAAGGATCTAAAGAGAGAGCTAAGAGCAGCGAGAAGGGGACATGAAAAGTCCTTAGTTGGTAGGATTATGGAAAACCCAAAAGCTTTCTATATGTATGTCAGAAATAAAAGGATGACTAGGGTAGGTATCGGTCCAGTGAAGGATAGTAGTGGGAAGTTGTGCATGGAGGCGGAGGAGATTGGAGAGACATTAAATCAATACTTTTCGTCAGTATTCACTCAGGAACAGGACACTGTTGCTGATGTGAATATTGAGTCACAAGTGATTAGAATGGATGGCCTTGAGGTATGTAGGGAAGAGGTCAGGGGAATACTGGAAAGGATGAAAATATATAAGTCCCTTGGGCCTGATGGCATTTATCCTGTGATCCTCTGGGAATCTAGGGAGGAGATAGCAGAGCCATTGGCATTGATTTTTATAGTCGTTGTCTACGGGAACGGTGCCAGAAGACTGGAGGATAGCGAATGTGGTCCCCTTGTTCAAGAAGGGGAGTAGGGATAGCCCTAGTAACTATAGGCCAGTGAGTCTCACTTCTGTTGTGGGCAAAGTCTTAGCGAGAATTGTAAGGGATAGGATTTATGAACATCTGGATAGGAATAATGTGATCAAGGATAGTCAGCATGGTTTTGTGAAGGGCAGGTCTTGCCTCACAAACCTTATTGAGTTCTTTGAGAAGGTGACCAAGGAAGTGGACGAGGGTAAAGCAGTAGATGTGGTGTATATGGATTTTAGCAAGGCGTTCGATAAGGTACCCCATGGCAGGCTAATGCAAAAATTACGGAGGTATGGCATTGAGGGTGCATTAGAGGTTTGGATTTGGAATTGGCTGGCTGGAAGGAGACAGAGGGTAGTAGTTGATGGTATAGGTTCATCTTGGAGTGCGGTGTTCCACAAGGATCTGTTTTGGGACCATTGCTGTTTGTCATTTTTATAAATGACCTAGAGGAGGGGCTTGAAGGCTGGATGAGCAAGTTTGCGGATGACACGAAAGTCGGTGGAGTTGTGGACAGCGAAGAAGGATGTGGCAGGTTACAGCGGGATATAGATAAGTTGCAGAGCTGGGCAGAAATGTGGCAAATGGAGTTCAATGTAGGTAAGTGTGAAGTCATTCACTTTGGTAGGAGTAACAAGAAGATGGATTACTGGGCTAATGGTAGGCTACTTGGTAGTGTGGACGAGCAGAGGGATCTTGGTGTTCATGTACACAGATCTCTGAAAGTTGCCATCCAGGTAAATAGTGCTGTGAAGAAGGCATATGGTGTACTGGGCTTGATTGGTAGAGGAATTGAGTTCCGGAGTCCTGAGGTCATGTGCAGTTGTATAAGACTCTGGTGCGGCCTCATCTGGAGTATTGTGTGCAGTTTTGGTCGCCATACTATAGGAAGGATGTGGAGGCATTGAAACGAGTGCAGAGGAGGTTTACCAGGATGTTGCTTGGCATTGTAGGAAGATCATATGAGGAAAGGCTGAAGCACTTGGGGCTGTTCTCATTGGAGAAAAGAAGGTTTAGGGGAGATTTGATAGAGGTGTTCAAGACCATTATGCGTTTAGATAGGGTTGACAGTGAGAACCTTTTTCCGCTAATAGAGTCAGCTGTTACTAGGGGACACAGCTTTAAATTAAGGGCTGGTAGGTATAGGACAGATGTTAGGGGTAGATTCTTTACTCAGCGGGTTTTGAGTTCATGGAATGCCCTGCCAGTAGCAGTGGTGGACTCTCCGTCTTTATGGTCATTTAAGCGGGCATTGGATATGCATATGGAGGTTATTGGGCTAGTGTATGTTCGGTAGGCTTCGGTCGGCGCAACATCGAGGACCGAAGGGCCTGTACTGCGCTGTATTTTTCTATGTTCTATGTTCTATGTTCTAATGCTCTTCATGGTTTTATAAACCTCTATAAGGTCACCTCTCAAAGTGAAGAGTTTATTTTAATGTGTAGTGACTGCGGCAATTATTCAACACAGCAGCAACAACCATCAATGAAATTAATGATGAGGATTATTTGTTGTTTTGTTAAGGGGACACATGTTAATCAGGTTATAGGAAATCTCCCCCCTTCTCAGTGTCTAAAGCTCAAAATTGAGCACATGACCGATATTCTAGAATGATCCTATTGCTGCATCAGTAAGACAGCGTGTTTGACCGGATAGCGATCTCCCCAAATGTTAGTCTATATTCTGTGCTCATGTTTTAAACTCTCAGGGATCAGGAACATTTACAGTACGAACTCCACCTGATTATCTGACAACAAATGGCCGGAGGGAGGATCACTGAGGTCAGAAACAACTCGACAACCAGCTACACAGCATAGCAGGAGGCCATGCAACATTTCTAGGCTGCTACACTGGAACAGCTACCAGGCAATACAGAATAGAGATAATTACTTATTTTCAGATTGGAAAGCTGCCATTAGTGAAATTCCTCGGAGATCAGTGTGAGTTTATCAACAGTTTACAATCTAGAACAATGATTTGGATGATGGGGCTCAATGGATTGGAGCGCAATCTTCGCTCACACTGGGATAGTCATTTAATAAGATGTCAAGTGGAGACACAGTGTCTGCAATGGGTTACAGACAGAGAAGGGTCGTGACCAAACCCTCAGCAAAGAAAATGTACAATGTGAGTGATGGAAAGTTTGTGTTATTGGTGAAGCATGAAACAATAGTAAATTCTATAACTGGAGGCAGAATGCAGAACTCGGTTGTTCAAATGGATTCCAGTCTAGGATTCACTGGAATCGCCCCACTACCTGAAGTAAAGGAAAGTCAGCTAAATCCACCTGTTCCAGGAAGTAATCCCATCGCCAGTAGCTTGTAAGAGCAGAATAGCTATACAAGCTGAATGATATTTGTAACAATCACTCATGTTTCATTTCGTCAAGAGTTCAATTAATATTTGGGCACAGTTCTTTCAAGTTAACGTTCTGCAGAGATTATATTTTTCAGTTTGTATTCAAATCTGTGCATGTGTCAGTGTTTTTAGAGAGGGAAACATCGGCACACAGATTTGCAATATTCAGACCGTTTGCCATTCATCTTTCCATCGTAGTATGAGTAACTTTGTTTCGGTCAAAAACTTGTTAATTTTAGCAGATCAAAGAATCCTGCCTGACGTTTTCCTAACCCTCACACTCTCTGAGACCTATATTGTTGATCATATCACCAACCCTGTAACATTAACATTTGCAGTGAGCAGCGGAAGTGTGAGTCAAGGGAGGAGAATAATGTCCTGAACGATCGATCAGTGAGCCTGCCGTCATTGGTGGCCATATTGGTATAGAGCATTGGGTGGGTCAGGATTTACATGTGTTTGCAAATGTAACAGCTGATGAAGGATAGTCAAAATGGCTTTGCACATGGGAAATCATTTCTAACAAAGTTAATTCCATTTTGTGAAGAGGAGACAAAGAAGATTGGTGATGGCAGTGTGGTAGACGTTGTCCATATAGACTTCAGCAAGGCATTCGACAGGATTCCGCGTGGCAGACAAGTTAGTAAGGTTAGGTCATAAATAGATCCAAGATAAGCTAGCCAAATGACTACAAAATTAGATGGTGGTAGAAGACTGCTTTTCAGACAGGAGGCATGTGACCAGTGATGTGCCACAAGGAGCAGTGCTGAATCCACTGCTTTTCATTATATATATAAATGATTTGAATGTGAATATTTGCCTGTTTATTATGTTGACAGATGACCTTAAAATTGGAAGTGCAGTGGCCAGCAAGGTTTACCTCAGAGTACAATGGGACTTCGATCAGATGGGCCAATGGACCAAGGAGAGACACATGGAGTTAAATTGAGATGAATGTGAATTGTTGCATTTTGGTAAGGTAAAACAGGGCAGGACATATACAATTAATGCTGAGCTCCTGGGGATTGTTGTTGAACAAAAGGGTGCAGGCTCATAGATCCTTGAAAGTGGAATCGCAGGTAGATAAGATGGTGAAGACGGGGTTTGTTATGCTTGCCTTTATTGATCAGCACATTGAGAATGTGAGCTGGGAGATCATGTTGCGAGTGAGCAGGATATTGGTGAGGCCAGATTGAGAATAGTGTGTTTAATTCAGTTCGCTCTGCTACAGGTAGGATGCTGTTAAACTTGAGAGGGTGCAGAAACGATTTACAAGGATATTGCCGGACATATAGTGATGGTCTCCAGGGAGAGGCTGGACAGACTGAGGCTTGTTTACTCTAGAGCATTGGAGGCTGAGACGTGGCATTATAGAGGTTTATAAAATCAAGAAGAAAATGGATAATCTGAATAGCCTAGGTCTTTTTTCCAGGATAGGGGAGATCAAAACTATCGTACAAAGGCTAAAGGTGAGAGGAGAAAGATAGTCAAGGGACAATATTTTCATGCAGATTGTGGTGTGTGTACGGAATGACCTCTCAGAGAAAGTGATGGAGGCTGGTACAGTTACAATATTTAAAAGGCATCTGGATATGAATATTAATAGGAAGGACTGAGAGGAATATGGGCCTAATGCTGGCAAATAGGACTAGATCAGATTGGGATGTCTGGGTTACGTGGACAGTTCTCATTGGTTTATGACACTGTAAGAGAGATGAGGAGAAATTCTAAAAGGACCTTTTGAGTGGGAAGTCTCTTCTCCAGAGGTATGTGGTGCCTCTTTGTTCACATTTAACAAAAGCTGAGTTAGTTAAATGTTTGACAGAGAAGTGAGTCACAGAAAATGGGATACAGACAGGAAAGTGGGGCTGAGAGCATAACCTGATCAGCCACAATCTTTGTGCTTGGTGGAGAAGGTTCAAAGCGTTTAACGATATAACCCTGGTCCTGTTCTGATGTTCCATTCAGACCCTCCAACCTGCTGGACAGGAACAATTGGAGGGCACTTACTGCTATAGCTCCCGAACTCTCTGGATTCGAGAATTCATGACATTCACTGCCCTCTGTTTGAAGAAATCACTGCCTGCTCCTACACAATGACCTATCAATATGAGCAATAGCATACAAGGGCCTACCAAAGAGCGACTGGTCCTGATATCAAGGCAGCATTTGATTGAAGATGACATCAAGGAGCGTGAGAAAAATTGCACTTCATCAGAATCCATTGCAAACTTTCCAGTGTTTGGAGTCATTCACAGCACAATGGAATATGTTTATCATCTCAGCCGTGGAAGATCACTGCAGGAAATCCTCAGGGGAGCTACCTCAGCCCAGGCAAACCCAGTTTTTCAGCAAGGAATCCCTGCTGTGTGGAAGCAGGCCATTCATCCCATTGAGTTCACATCAATCAGAAGTGAGGATATTTACTGTATGTTACACGATATTCAGAACGCCTCGTCATCCCTGACCTCCTGATGCAGTCTGTGTCTATGTGCGACAAGACTGAGACAACGTTCAAGCCTGTGCTGTTAAACTGTCGGTAACATTCATGAAACAGCGCTGTACATTTCCACAGTAAACAGAGCAGTTCACTCAGTACCTCAAACTGACTTCACAGGTATATCCAAAGTCATTCAGCCCATCGAAACTACTGGACAAGAAGCGGGACAGCCCATTTAGTTCCTCCTGCCGTTACACAGGAAGACAAGGAGTCTGCTCACGCCCACACATCACTGACAGGGGTCAGAATGTAACCAATTCACACCTGGAGTCACTAACAAAGGAACAGGAAGGGGTCATTCAGCTTCTCATGTCACTAACACAGGAAGAGGAAGATGTCAGAGATACTCCAACATAACAAACAAATGGAGCAGGGGCTGCACAGATGGACAGTTCCATGGTATTCCTAATGGCTTCATTACTCCTAGTACAGTCGTGTTATGCTAGCATGGTTTTCTGGCAGTGGGACTGAAACGATGTTTTAAACCAGTTTAAAAGGCATCTTCCATCCTGAGAGAGCAGACCTACATCCTATCTGAAAGTCAGAAGCTGTTAGAGAATATCGAACTGTTTCAGAATGAAGATATTGTCGCTGCCGACAGGATTGTGAAAAATGCAACGTGGTGTGGAGGGTCACACAGTAACTGTGTATTACAGTGTTCAGAGTTCATTCAGAGCATGTACCTCTCTGTTAATAGAAATGAGGTCTCTGAACAGGCACGTAAACTATTAGGAATCTAGCATCCTATGGAAAGTATGGAATTTCCCACCTTATCAATGGCTGTTTTGGACATAATGAGTGTCCATCCATAACCATCAAGTTTCAACCTCGTATTCTCGCACAGTGCTACACGCTAAACGCATACTTACTGCACTCTCTCCTGATAGTCCCATAAGGCCAGGGTTCAATGTGGTGAAACTCCTTTGCACTGTCTCGGTGACGTGGAGATCATTATTTATTAAACAGACTCAGTCTGTACACAATACCCCAAATGCTCTTTCAACAAAACACTATCATATAGTAAGGTATATTTACTGTGGTACTTCAAGTATTTTGCATGAAAGACCAGATATCATTTTCAGTTATAATTACTTCTGTCCCAAAAGGATTCTATTGCTGACTCATAACCAAGGAGATCCAAGTCCTTATCAATAACAGCACTTCCCAAACTCTCACCATTTAATAAACTTAAATGAAAATCGTTACATTTGTTGTTCCCATCCGAATCATGTTAGATCTTACGAACAGCTATTCCCCAAGCACGGATCCTTCTGATACCCCATAAGCCTTCCATCCAGAGACAAATACTACTCTCTTCATTTTACCCATTATCTGATTTTTGATCCAATTTGTGTCTTCCACCCTTAACTACCCATTGACTCTAACATTCCCCACTCACCAGTATTCAACCGTATCAAATATTTTTCTGAAAATTCAAAAACTTCACTTCCACTGATGGTCAATTGTCGATGTCAGAACGAACAATCTCTACAACTACAATAAGTTTATCAAAAATCATTTCCCTTTCCTGGATCTAGGCCAAATGTAAATTTATCGGTATTGTCCAAGTGTCTAGTTCTCACATTCCTGAGAAAAGTTTACAATGTTTTTCTCACAGCTGACGTCAAGCTATTTATTTTTCTGTTTGCCATCTCCGTCTTGTTTTAAATATTTAGGGGACAATAGCCGCTTTCCAGTCTGCAGGATCCCTCCAGAATGTAACCAGCTTTGAAGCATAATCAGTAATTCTTTCAGTAGCTCTGTTGCCGCCTCTTCAATACGCTGAATGTAGCTCAATTCTAATTTCGTGCTTCCCCAATTTTCACCAGGGCTCCTCGTCCCTAGTATTTCTGGAAGTTAATTTCTACACGTCCCTCCGTGGAGACAGAACCAATGTATTCCTCTCAACAGGCTGATGGTTTCCGTCAGCTCGTGTTATATCAGATATGTCATTCACTCGTGCCTGAAAAGCTCCAGAATCAATCCAATACACTTCAATGTGATGTGTATTTCACCCACTCTTACTGGACAGTTCCAGAATCAATCCAGTTCACTTCACGGTGTGTGTCAGCCAAGTCCTGTCCCTGTTTTGAGTTTACAGGCTATATTGAAGGTGGGGAAACAGCTCAGTGACCACTTCATTTTTGAAAGACGCTGGTTTTACATTTTACACTTGAAATGGGCCGAGATTAGACAAATATTCCTGGAAATCCCTGGGAGGATCATGCCCCTCCCTGTGTACGGATCTTCCCTTCTGTGTAGTCTCGACTCCATTTGTTTACCATGGACCCAGAACAGTCTGGAAATGCAGTGCTCATATCTCGTCCAGAGTGGGTTCACCATACCATTGGGTCTCTCTGAATGGACGCGGCAGCTTATAACTCAAACCCGACAAAAGCGTCCACAGAACCTCCCTTTATTCTGTAATGACAGGGGAAGTCAAATCCCCACACACACAGTGCACGCATTCAGTGTTGAAAATGTTTCTTTTCTTAGGCAGAAAAAAACCAATTACACCTCTGCACAGTCCTTCTGTTCCAGTTCCCTTCTTCAAAAAAAGTCATTTAACACTGTAACATTCCGTTTCTTTGTATCTGAGAAATTATAAAGGCAGCACCAGTATTGCCTGCTGAGTCGATCAACACACTCAGAGAAGAAAGCCAGATGGAATATAACTCAATATAAACAGAGACACATCTAAATTGACGTGATATTCAGCCATATGGGAAAGGGGAAATTTTCGAATAAGCTCTCATTTTATTTTCCTTCTGGTTCATTATCAGCAGTCTCTGTGTTTGCTTTTCATTTTCTCTCTCTTTCTCGCTGGACATTTCTACATCCACTCAACTAACCTCCCCCTCACTCATCCGACTATCCCTGATATAAACGATATTATTTCCTAGTTGCTTTCAGTTGTGATATAGGGTCACTTGGTTCTAAACTTTATCTGTTTTTCTCTTGACATCGGCTGTCATACTTGCTGAGATTCTCCAACACTTTCAGACGCTGGATTCATTTCGGATCTCCATCATCCACAGTTCCTTGGTTTATTTCACCTTTAAAGCTGTCATTTCACAGGATGTCAGCATCACTGGTAAGGGCATCATTTGTTATCAGTCACTAATTGCATTTGACTGCGAGACCATTTGCCAAGACAATATGGAACCAATCTTTTTTTGTCACACTTAGTTTCTTTAACAAATACTATCAGTGAAATAATAAAATAAATCCTAATTGTTTATGGTTGTCGTTTGTGAAATGAAATTTCATTCCAATTGTTGATATTCGAATTTAACTTCTGTCATCGGCTATGGAAGGATTTGAAAAAATGCATTTAAAATCATAACTTTGCCTTTGAATTACACGGCCAGTGACATTATTACTCTGATATGAGGTCCCTATTATGAAATAGGTGGTTTGTCAAAAACAAGTTTATGGTCAAAATATTTGCAACTGGAAGAGTGGTCAGAAAAGAATTTGTTGCATAAAATTAGAAGTTAACAAGGGGGCAGATGATGGCTTATTCAGCAACAGGATTGCGGCAGAGGTGGAGACTGGGGATATTATCGAGGTGGGTGTAGGTAGGATTGATGGCAGAGAGAATATAGAGACAGAAAACAGTTCAGGCAAACGGAAGACTCAAGGGTCGGAACAGTCTAGTTCCTTCTTTGATGTTTATGAGTGAGGAGTCTGAAATTGATGGAAATGAAGTGGAGTTTGTGACTGAAACTGAAGATAGAAGATTATGTATTTGTTAAATATAAATAACAGAAATAGCAGTAACCATCACCATCGTTTATCGAATTGACAGAGATAGGCTTACCAGAACACTAACAATAGCAAGGATGGGATAGTAACCTGCTTGAATAATCATCAACATAGCTCGTATCTGCAACTCTAACCATGGCCAATCCTGAGAAAGATAATAAAATCCAACAGATAAACTCCTATCTACTGTTGTAACATTCCAGTCTAATGTTCTCAGATTCTGAGCCATTGTTGGAACATTCCAGTCTGTTGTTCCAAGATTCTCTTTCTCTCCCTCTCCCTGTAACTGCTGATAGTCTTGAGGATGACGCTGCCGCTGATGTGATGGCAGAACAGGTTGAATGAAGCCCCTTACTAATAGAAGAGGGAAACCGTCCAATGACACGGTTAGGATCCATGGAGACTGACATCAATCACAGTCACAAACAGCTCCAGTAAACCCTTTTCACTGCAACCCTCATATGTCACTACAATACTTGGTCTGGTTGGGATGTTGATATCGCTGACTATTGGGCTAATAGCACATCTCCAGTTGTAAAGTTAGTGGTGAGGTCGAGTGATGATGCTTTGTATTCACTAGCTCAATGCTCCCACTATGTTTTGGCAGGATGGGAATTGCTGGGCTCCCAAGCACGTCTGTGTCTGATCACCAGGCCTACTGTATCCTTTCTTTTTATTTACTTATATTTAACTTTGACATTTATCTTACCATCATGTAATGGCGTAGGTGGGGCGAGGCATTTTTGAGAGACTCCTACAGTTGCGTAGACGGTGTATATACAGTCCATTCCTTGTGCTCCTTTCAACTGCGAACTGGTCCTGTGGAGTGATGGTCAAACTCTCAGGGAACCAGGATTCTTAGGTTTACTTTTCACCAGTTATTGCTGGGGTCTCAGCAGGGGCGGAAGGGTGGAAATCTTTTCTGACTGTTACACATTCTCTCTGAGATTTCTCTCAGAATTGGCTTTGGATGTTCTTTCCTCCTGGATTGGAGAACTGCATGTGAGGCGATTGATTTCCTGAATTTGCTTTTAGACAAGTGTATGTTTATGGGATGTCACTATATTGGAGCCGTTACTGCGGAGTAGTTAATTAACTTATAATTCGTGTAGGTTTTCCAGTAGAATTAACTTATTCCAAGTTCCTCTTGTTGTTGTTGTATTTGAATAGGTTGTTTTTTGATTAAAGTCAAATACTTTGACAAAACGAATTGTATCTGAAACACAGCACCTCACATTTTCATTTAAAATAAGAAAACATTCGGGTCGAGACTACCTTCGTCATGCACTGAGAGGGGCGGTCTGCTCGGGTCCACAGCAAAAAGGAAAGATTTTCACGTCTGAATTGGAGAATTAATTAATGGGCAACATGTTGCAGAAATACGTGCTTTGACAGGGGAATGCACCAAGGTGGAGGAGAGATAGCTCTATCAGGAATTATATAACATAAACAATCCACCTCACAGATTAAGCTCAGACACGTGTAAGCCCAGATGAGATATCTGCTCAGCATGAGGCACTGTGCAGACCAGGCTCAATACAACCCAGTAATCTGTCCAGGATGGAATACTGTACAGACCAGGATCAGTACAAACCAGAAATCTGTCCAGGATGGAGCACTGTGCAGACCAGGATCAGTACAACCTAGCAATCTGTCCAGGATGGAGCACTGTACAGAACAAGGCTCAGTACAACCCAGCAATCTGTCCAGATGGACTACTGTGCAGACCAGGCTCAGAACAACCCAGTAATCTGTCCAGGGTGGAGCACTGTACAGACCAGAATCAGTACAATCCAGCAATCTGTCGAGAATGGAGCACTGTACAGACCAAGGCTCAGTGCAATCCAGCAATCTGTCCAGGTAGGAGCACTGTGCAGGCTAGCCTCAGTACAACCCAGCAATCTGTCCAGGATGGAGCACTCTACAGACCAGGTCTCAGTGCAATCCAGCAATCTGTCGAGGATGGAGCAGTGTACAGACCAAGGCTCAGTACAATCCAGCAATCTGTCCAGGATGGAGCACTGTATAGACCAAGTTAGGTAATTACCTGAAACAAATGCAGGCACGTTGGGTCAGAGCGCATTTTCTGTGCTCGTGATCTCCATGACCAGCTGTCGGGAGCTCAGTTTATAAAGTAACAGGAAATTTTTCGCAAAATGTCCCAGAGCGATGAAGGGTTTGAACTACTCTCTCCTGACCTGTCGGTCAGTCACGGCAACCAGTGGGAAATTTCAATTAGTAATAACTGGTATGGTACACATGCCTGCAATCAGTCCACAGAAAAATCAGGAAGATAATATCGTGCTATCACATTACCCAGCCGTGTGTAAGCCCTTGTGTGCAACATTTCCTGCCTCTACTTTAGAGATAAAGATTGCCTGCATTATCTGTGTCTGTTTGAATCAAGCAGGTCATTGAGAACGGAGTTGGATGTTCAGAGGAAGCTGGATGTGTGACAGGGATACAAACAGAAAGAGACGAGACTTGAAAGTGCTCCAAGTTTGCGAGTGTCAGTTGTTTTTAGTGGTGAATGTCTGCTGACCGCTATCCATTCAGATCTCAGGAGTCGCAGCAACTGTTTGGGTGGAATTTGGAAAGTTAAAGTTACACACGAGCAGCGGGTTGAACTATTTCAACTCAGTTTTCATTTCACACCCCAGCTCACCGCAACGGTTCACATTTTCTGGAGAATTGTCTCATGTTCCGCGTGAAGCTTCCTTTTTTCAGAGAAACTTGCAGACATGAAGCACATAACGCTGAGGCCGCACTCACTGCTGGGGATGTGCTTGTGTGTCTACCTTTGTGAGTGAACATGAGAATAAATTTCCTCAATGGGGTGACAACGTAGTACGACCATGTTAAATTTCAGTCCCATTAATGTGTCATTTAAAATCACAGAGAGATTATCATTGATTATTACCCTGGAATCATCAAAACACGTCAGCTCATGGGCCAAATCCCGCAAACTGGGAGTAGAATATGTGGATGCCTGATGACCTGCGCTGCATGGTGGATGAATGATGCTTTTCTCCCACGCTTTTAAATGTCGGGGACAGAGAGAAACTGATCTGACGAGAAAACCTAATTACAATCAAACGTAACCTTTTATACTGTCCACTCTACTACCAGCTTGACGTCATCTGCAAACTCACTAACCATGCTTTCCATATTTTAATCTAATTCATGTGTATGAATTAAATACGAAAGTGGTCTCAGCATTAGTCCCTGTGGAACACAGCTGGCAACAGTCCTCCAGTCTGAAAACTTCCCTCCGCCACCGTTCCCAGCCTCCTATCATTAAACTAATTTCATATCTAATTGGAAAGCTCACCTTGAATTCTATGTGATCAAACATTAAAAATTAATCGACCAAGTGGAAACTTTTGAAAGGATTAATTAACGTCCAAGTGAGCAATGCCGAACACTTAGTCCTCATCAATATTCTTGGCTACGTCCTCAAAATATCCAAGCATGTTTGTGAGACACAAATGAAGTCACACAAAACCATACCTATAATCCCTATTGATTCCATTTCTCTCAAAATGTTTATAAATCCTATCATTCACAGTTGCTTCCAACAACTTACCCACGACCTTAGCCAGCCCCACAGGTCAATGGTTTTCAGTTTTCTCCATTCATCCCTTCCTCAACAAAACCACCCCTCAACTATTCTGCATATCATTCGAAGTAATAGATGATGCAAATATTTCTACCGAGGGACCAACAATTTACTTCCCCAATTTCCCACAAAGCCCTGGGTGCACGAGATCATATCGCAGAGAAATATCCAAATTCATATTTTCCAATTCCTCTGGAAATTCCTCTTTTAAACGTGAGCAACTTTCAAAACATCAGTGTTTGTAGCCGCCATTCTGTGACTTTCACCTTGGTCATGGAGAGAGATAGGTGCGTGCAGCGGGGTAGGTTTTATAATTGGGGGAAGGGTAAATACGATGCCGCAAGACAGGATCTGTGGAGCATAACTTGGGAGCATAGGCTGTCAGGGAAGGATGTTGTTGAAATGTGGAACTTTGTCAAGGAACAGGTACAACGTGTCCTTGATATATATGTGTCTGTCACGCAGGAAAGAGATGGACGTGTGAGGGAACCTTGGTTGACGAGAGAGGTTGAATGTCTAGTAAAGAAGAAGAAGGAGGCTTACATAAGGTTGAGGAAACAAGGTTCAGACAGAGCATTGGAGGGATACAGGTTAGCCAGGAGGGATCTGAAGAATGGGATTAGGAGAGCTAAGAGAGGGCATGTAAAATCTTTGGCGGGTAGCATCAAGGATAACTCCGAGGCCTTTTATGCGTATGTGAGAAAAATGAGAATGACGAGAACGTGGGTAAATCCGATCAAGGATAGCAGTGGGAGACTGTGTATTGAGCCAGAAGAGATAGGAGAGGTCTTGAATGAGTACTTTTCTTCAGTATTTACAAATGAGAGGGATCGGATTTTTGAAAAGGAGAATATGAAACTGACTGGTAAGCTCCAGGAGATACTTGTTAGGAAGGAAGATGTGTTGGGCATTTTGAAAAAACCTTGAGGATAGACAAGTCCCCCAGGCCTGACGGGATATATCCTAGGATTATGTGAGAAGCAAGAGAGGAAGTTGCAGAGCCGTTGGCAATGGTCTTTTCGTCTTCACTATCAACGTGGGTGGTACCAGGGGACTGGAGAGTGGCGAATATTGTGCCCCTGTTCAAAAAAATGAATAGGGACAACCCCGGGAATTACAGGCCAGTTCATCTTACTTCGGTGGTTGGCAAAGTGATGGAAAGGGTACTGAGGGATAGGATTTATGAGTATCTGGAAAGACACTGCTTGATTAGAGACAGACAGCACGGATTTGTGAGGGGTAGGTCTTGCCTTACAAGTCTTATTGAATTATTTAAGGAGGTGACCTAGCATGTGGCTGAGGGTAGAGCAGTGGTTGTAGTGTACATGGATTTTAGTAAGGCATTTCATCAGGTTCCCTGTGGTAGGCTTATGTGGAAAGTCAGGAAGCATGTGATAGTGTGAAATTTGGCCAGTTCGATAGTGAACTGGCTATCCGGTCGAAGTCAGAGAGTGATTGTAGATGGTAAATATTCAGCCTCGAGCCCAGTTACAAATGGAGTTCCGCAGGGATCAGTTCTGGGTCCTCAGCTGTTTGTAAGTTTTATTAATGACTTGGAAGAGGGAGTCGAAGGGTGGGTCAGTACTTTTGCAGACGATACAAAGATTGGTGGAGCTGTGGATAGTGAGGAGGGCTGTTGTCGGCTGCAAAGGGACTTAGGTATGATGCAGAGCTGGGCTGAGGAGTGACAGATTGAGTCCAACCCTGTCAAGTGTGAGGTTGTCCATTTTGGAAGGACAAATAAGAATGCGGAATACAGGGTTTTTAGTAAGGTGGAGGAGCAGAGGGATCTTGGGGTCTATGTTCATAGCTCTTTGAAATTTGCCACTCTGGTGGATAGAGCTTGTAAGAAGGGCAATGACGTATTAGAGTTCATTAGCAGAGGGATTGAATTCAAGAGTCGTGAGGTGATGTTGCAGCTGTACAGGACCTTGGTAAGGCCACATTTGGAGTACTGTGTGCAGTTCTGTTCGCCTCACTTCAGGAAAGATGTGGAAGCTTTCGAGAGGGTTCAGAGGAGATTTACCATGATGTTGTCTGGAATGGAGAATAGGCCATACGAGGATAGATTGCGAGTGCTAGGACTTTTCTCATTGGAACAGCGAAGGATGAGACTTTATCGAGGTTTATAGGATGATCAGGGGAATAGATAGAGTAGCCAGTCAGAGACCTTTTTTCCCGGGTACAACAGAGTGTTACAAGGTGACATAAATTTAAGGTGAAGGGTGGAAGGTATAGGGGGAATTTCAGGGTTAGGTTCTTTACCCAGAGTGTGGTGGGGCACAACATCGTGGGCCGAAAGGCCTGTTCTGTGCTGTATTGTTCTATGTTCTATGCTCTATTTCCTTCTCCACGGAATAAACAAATGCGAAATGAACATTTAATATCTCTCCCATCCGCTGAGGTTCAAGACAAATGTCAGTTCTTACATGTTTCCGAGATCCTATTTGGTGTCCTGCTCTGAATGTACTTACAAAATCTCTTAAGATTATCCTTAAGTCTATGTGCTAAGGCTATCTGATATGCTCGCTTTGCCTTCATGATTTCCTTTGAAGGATGCCCCTACACGCCTTATGTTGTTCAAGAGATTTTTTTTTGAGATCGCATGTCTACATAGAAACTTTGATTTTTAAAAAATATATATATTCTAAGACGACGAGTCCTTCATTCCTGCGATCAACGTGTTCTAGCAGAATCCCGACAAAGTGGGAACAGGCAATTCAACCAAAGAAGAACCCATGAAACATGCGAAGACCATTGCACTCACACTCACCCTCTATTCGATTCCTATAACTCTGCATTTTCCATGGCCAAGTGACGTCAACTACATATCTTTCCTCTGTGGAGGAAACTCAGGCAAACAAGAAAAGAACGTGCAAACTGCAGAGGGTCTCCCGAGAAGAAATTGAACCAGCATGGCTGAGGCTGGAAGGCATCAGTGGTCTCCACTGAGTCAGCTATTGTTAACCTCCTATCCACCACTCATAATATATCTTCCCTTAGACATGGGGCCAAAAGCTACTCCCAATGATACAACTGCATGTGAGGAGAGTCTTTTATCGCGTCAGGTGCAAATGTCTGAGGTTGGTTTTGAACTCGCTTGGATGAATGCCGACATTGCATTTACCTTCCGAACAGCCAACAGAACCTACACGCCAAACATCAGAAAAAGTCTAACTGAATCTCTCAAGTGCCTTAAAAATATAGATCTCTGAAGCCTTTCCCATCACAAAATAGTCTATGCCTCTAATCATTCCATCACATGACGACCTCACACTTTTCCACACAGTGTTCTGACTGAAACCTTTTTTATTCAAACACTCAGCCCGTCCAAGTCAATCTGCAACCTGTCCGCTTCCTCAATATGATCTGTCCTTCCACCTGTCATTATATATTCTGCAAATGGATCAACAACACTCTCAGTTCCTTTGATCTGATGATTCATGCATGACGGGAATAGTTGTGGTGCCAAAACTGACCCTGCTGAACTCCACACGTCATGCACTGCCATCCTGGAGAAGACCCCTTCCCTCAAATGTCTTCCTTCCGCCAGTCAGCCAGAACTCAAGCCACGCCAGTACTTTCCCCCGAACACCATAGCCTATTATTTCGCAGCTTCCCATACAGCACCTTGACAAATGCCTGCTGGAAATTCAGTCTGACCACATTCACAGAATAGACATTTTCTCATTTCCTCGTTATGTCCTCATAGAATTCGAACGCATTTGTCCTTGAGAACCTGTGCTGAGGCTTCAAGTACTATGTACTCCCATCCTTACACTGACCTCTCATATGGATTTTATTACAAAATTGATTTGTTTGACATTTATTTAAAATATTAAAACTTTGCTTTCAATCCTGAATGTCATGAACAAAAAAAAATCCAATCGCAGTTGTGATATGTGAACTCTGCACTGTCTCAGCAGGCTCGATGAGCGAACATAGAACATAGAACATAGAACATAGAAAGATACAGCGCAGTACAGGTCCTTCGGCCCTCGATGTTGCGCCGACCGAATCCTACCTAACCTACACTAGCCCAATAACTTCCAAATGCCTATCCAATGCCCGCTTAAATGACCATAAAGAAGGAGAGTTCACCACTGCTACTGGCAGGGCATTCCATGAACTCACAACCCGCTGTGTAAAGAATCTACCCCTAACATCTGTCCTATACCTACCACCCCTTAATTTAAAGCTGTGTCCTCTAGTAACACCTGACTCCATTAGCGGTAAAAGGTTCTCAGCGTCGACCCTATCTAAACCCCTAATCATCTTATACACCTCTATCAAATCTCCCCTAAACGTTCTCTTCTCCAATGAGAACAGCCCCAAGTGCCTCAGCCTTTCCTCATATGATTTTCCTACCATTCCAGGCAACATCCTGGTAAACCTCCTCTGCACTCGTTCCAATGCCTCCACATCCTTCCTATAGTATGGCGACCAAAACTGCACACAATACTTCAGATGAGGCCGCACCAGAGTCTTATACAGTTGCAACATGACCTCAGGACTCCGGAACTCAATTCCTCTACCAATAAAGCCCAGTACACAATATGCCTTCCTCACAGCACTATTTACCTGGATGGCAACTTTCAGAGATCTGTGTACATGGACACCAAGATCCCTCTGCTCATCCACACTACCAAGTAGCCTACCATTAGCCCAATAATCCATCTTCTTGTTACTCCTACCAAAGTGAATGACTTCACACTTAGCTACATTGAATTCCATTTGACACATTTCTGCCCAGCTCTGCAACTTATCTATATCCCGCTGTAACCTACCACTTCCTTCCTCATTATCCACAACTCCACCGACTTTTGTGTCATCCGCAAACTTGCTTACCCAGCTTTCAAGCTCTTCCTCTAGATCATTTATAAAGATAACAAAAAGCAATGGTCCCAAAACAGATCCTTGTGGTACACCGCTAGTAACTGCACTCCAAGATGAACATAGTCCATCAACTACTACCCTCTGTCTCCTTCCAGCCAGCCAATTCCTAATCCAAACCTATAATGTATCCTCAATGCCATACCTCCGTAGTTTTAGCATTAGCCTACCATGGGGAACCTTATCGAACGCCTTACTAAAATCCATATACACAACATCTACTGCTTTACCCTCGTCCACTTCCTTAGTCACCTTCTCAAAGAACTCAATAAGGTTTGTGAGGCACGACCTGCCCTTCACAAAACCATGCTGGCTATCCTTGATCACGTTATTCCTCTCCAGATGTTCATAAATCTTATCCCTTACCATTCTCTCTAAGACTTTGCCCACCACTGAAGTCAGACTCACTGGCCTATAGTTACTAAGGCTATCCCTACTCCCTTTCTTGAACAAGGGGACCACATTCGCTATCCTCCAGTCCTCTGGTACTATTCCCGTTGACAATGACGACATAAAAATCCAGGCCAATGGCTCTGCTATCTCCTCCCTAGCTTCCCATAGGATCCTAGGGTAAATGCCATCAGGCCCAGGAGACTTATCTATTTTCATCCTCTCCAATATTCCCAGAACCTCTTCCCTGCATATTTCCAGGCCATCCATTCTAATCATTTGTGACTCCATTTTCACATCAGCAACAGTGTCCTGTTCCTGAGTGAATACTGACGAAAAGTATTGATTTAGTGTCTCTCCAATCTCCTCCGCCTCCACACACAACTTCCCACTACTATCCTTGACTGGACCGATACCTACCCTAGTCATCTTTTTATTCCTGTGTGAGTGAATTCCTTCCCCCAGTGGATCTCTCTGCTGTCTCAGCAGGGTCGATGAGCGAGCTAACTGTTTATTTTCTTAAATGAAGCAGGTGAATGCTTTCTGGCCACTGCAAACTCGCTGATGTACTGAGAGTTGAGATGATCGCCTGATCCCACAACGAAAACAATTGAAATGTCTCTCATCTTGTGAAAATGTCGATGGAACATCAGTTCTTAGAGACTGAAGAGCACATCCCAACACTAAATATTTGACAGGTCTCTCCTCAAGATGAAGGCGTTCATGATACAAGGATGACAAGGAGCTTGTATATTGATTCCCAGTCTGAGCTGTTAAAAGCTCTCTTCCATGTGAACACGTTCATGCCATGTCAGTCCCCAAGAACATTTACAGCACTTCCATTGGTCTGGGCGTTGAAAAGACGTGTTAATAATGTTGTTGGAATTTTACGTCGCTCGGACATTTGCAACCCGTCCGTCAGTTGTAGAACTGAAGATGTCTGTCCTCTGGGTGAGCACGTGGATCGGCCGTCAGGTCCCCAGAAGTTTTAAAGGACTCTCATTCGTGTGAGCAAATTTCCCATGCATCAACTACTCAGAGGTATGATAATATTTTCCAAATCCAGGATAGATAAAAGGTTTCTCATTAGTATGTGCATAGTGTTGGATAATCCAATCCTTGGTCGTTTTGAAGCATTTATCGCAATCCAGACAATGAAATGATTTCTCCTCATTGTGATCGAGCAGTTTTCACAGCAGCTCCGAGAAGGAGTGTCTCCTTTCCTACACACTGAGCATATTCCAGGTGTCATTGCTTTCATGAGGTTCCAGCTCAGAAGGAGAAATGAATCCTCAATGTCTACAGTCTCACCTAAATATTACTGCAATTGTAGTTTGTGAGCTCTGATGTTCGCTGAAACCGTGTCCACACACACAAAAAAATGAACGATTCTCTCCTACTATAACCAGAGCCTTTTCTTTCCATGTTCAAACTTTGATCAAAGTTGAATTTAGGATAAAATGCGCGAATTCATCAAATCATAGTGTAGTAATTTTTAAAAAAAGATTTCCTTCTAATATGCTGCGAAATTGATGTCATATATTTTTAAAAATCAAGAGAATGAGAAAGAGTTTCTCACAGACTCTGGATTGTGCCTGAAGATAGGGATTTAAGTTAAGAAATTTAGACACCAACATTTTGACCGGAATTTTTCAAGAATCTTTCATACAGACAGCCTCCACTACTGAGAAGGAGGTAAACAGGTTGATGTTAACAACATCTAATCCCAGACGCTAGAGGTCAAACACTATCTGGACTTGGCTGACATCCTTTCCTGTTGGAGCAGCGATTTCCTACTATTGAATCATGCAAAACTGAGGCCTCTGTCTTCATTCCCCAAAACAAATCCACTGACTCGCCACTGAGTAGAGAGTGTGGTCTTGGAAAAGCACAGCAGGACAGGCAGCATCCGAGGAGCAGGAGAATCGACGTTTCAGGCAAGTGTCTTTCATTTGGAATGAGGCTTGTGCGCCGAGGCGGGAGAAAGACAAATAGGAGGAGGCAAGGTATCTGAGAGTGTGATAGGTGGTTGAGGTGGGGGAAATGGTGATAGGTCAAAGAGCAGGGTGGAGTGGATCGGCGAGAAGGAAGATGGACAGATAGGAAAGTTCATGAGAGTGGTGCCAACTTGGAAGGATCGAAATGGGATAAGATGGCGAAGGGGAAATGAGAAATATATTGAGGTCCACATTGATGCCGTGTGGTTGATGGGCCCCAATGTGAAAGATGAAGCCTTCTTCCTCCTGGCGTTGGGTGGTAAATGTATAACGATGGTGGATGCCCAGGACCTGCATGTACTTGGCTGAGTGGGAGGGAGAGTTAAAGTGCTCGGCCATAGGGCAGTGATGTCGCTTGGTGTGGGAGTCCCAGAGATGTTGTCTGAAGCGCTCTCCAATTAGGCATCCTGTCTCTCCAATGTAAAGGAGACTACATTGGGAGCAATGGATAGAGTAAATGTAATGTGTGGATTTGCAAGTAAAGCTCTGATGGATGTGGAAGAATCATTTGAGTTTTTGGACAGAGTTAAAGGCAAAGGTGTGGGTGAAATTTGCAAATCCTGTGATGGAATGGGAAGGTGCATGGAGGGGAAGGTCGTTTGGTGTGTGGCATGGAGCTGACAAGGGAGTCACGGAGGGAATGATCTTCACAGAAAACGGCTAGTGGTGGGGAACGAAATACATGTCTGCTGGTGGAGTCCGTTTGCACGTGCCGGAAATGGTGGAGGATGATATGATAACAACGCAGGTTGGTGGGGTGGAAGGCAATGACCAGGGGGATTCTACCTTTGTCATAGTTGGAGGGTGGGTCTTGAGTGCGGAGTTGCTGGAAGTGGATGAGATGCCCTAGAAGGTAGCATTGGCCTCGTTGGTGTAGAAATTGCCTCACCACTGACTGAATTTCTCCTTGACTATTGTCTGAGTCTGAACGAGTCACGTCATAACCATGGTGAGATACATCCCCACGTATGCATACTTGCACCTTATTAACATTATACGGCTTTTCGACGTCTCTGCTCTTTTGCAGCTCAAACTCTCTTCCATTCCTTTGGTCTAAACTATCCTAATGCACTTCCATCCGTCCTCTCATATTCCCACTCTACTCTGGTCTCACACCCTCTGCCTCTATGTATGCCTGTACTTGATCACTGCAGAGTGTTTTATTGTGACTTATCTGAATGACGTTTTTAGCACCGCCTATTTTCACAACCGTGTGCTGCTGCCTTCGCAGCTTTACCTTTCCACACGAGCTCCCACATGGTGGAAGGGATGAAGTTGAGGACTGTTCACCCAATGATGCAATCCTGAGGTCTTCAAAAAAAATCTGATGCCCGTGGGAGAATTCACAACAGGGGTTGTTCATCCATCACGGCTCATCTAATTATCTAAGATTTGGTTAGTTTATTCAAATCTTTTCACTGTCTCCGCAACATCTATCGTTGTAATGTCCTACAGCCCACTCAAGAACAATTAGAGGTGGTCACTAAATGCCAACCCAGTCAGCGAATCCGACATCCAAGACGTTTTTAAAATAATGCTGTCTCAGATATTTGCATTCCCTCGAATTCCAACCTTTTGATCATGCTTGATTTTAACTCTTTTTTGCCTATCGCCCGAAATTTCATGTGTCAAAGCCATAAAGCATGAAATCTCTTTATTAAGGAGATCTCATAATGCCGTTAGGTCAGGAGTTACTCACCAAGTGATGAAGAAAAACTGATACGTGTTCAAATCAATGGCAGTAACATTGTATCAATACTGCATCGTGCCTTTCATCTAATGGAAACTTCAAAGGTTTTCCTCTGACTGGAGTTTAAGCATATCTTGATCGCAGTCGCATAACGAGCTATTGCAAAGCTTACAAAGTGTTATATCAAACAAATGATCAAACAAGTAAGTTTAAAGTAGTATTTTACACCACAAATCTCTGTTTGCATCACAAACCTCGGTTGATGGAGTTTGTTCTGCGAGAGGTCATCATTGTTATGTCAGTATAAAAGCACCACTTTCGCACATGGCTCTGCAGCTCAGTGATGAGAGCTCTAACCTTGTTTGCCAGTGACCATGAGCTCGAGTCCCACTGGGACTTTGCTGCGTTTTCGCACATATACTGCAGCAAACATCCGAGCGTGCTTTCTCGCTGTTGTTCAGAATTCTTTCTGATGAGAAAAACGTGAAGCCATTTTCTCCAGGGCTAATCTGTTTGAGTTTGCAGTTCCACTTCGATCAACATGAGAATAACACGCAGCTGACCCGAACAATGCTCCAGTTTGACAGGAAGAACAACATGAGACTGTAGAAGCTGTAGAGCAACGTGGAAACAGTGGCAGAGGAAACGTACGGGTAAGCGGATTAATGATTCTGTTCCTATGTAGCGACTAAACAACTACGAAGTAAACAGGCAGGAGGGTGCAAGATCACAGGAAGCCAAGCTGCCTCAAGAGGATACTTTTAGCATGTATCAATTCTTCATGTCTGGGCCTGTCCTCGAATGGCAGCCGACTGCCTGATTACCCTTTTGCGTACGAAAACAGGCTCTGGTTTTAAAGTCTAAAGTGAAGGAAGAAGAAGCCAAATGGTGAAATTCCTCATGAAGTCGGTCTCTCCTGAGGCCTTTGTCACTCTCGCCAGGTGTGTCTGTATATTTACCTTTATAGGTGAAAATGAGGTTCAGTTCTCTTTTGGGTCATGAACAAAACTAACCGAATCTGACTTCACTCCCATATGTTGTTTCATTTGAGGTTAATGGTTTGCAGGGAAAGTATCATTGAGATGAACGCTTCAGACGCCAGACTGCGGGCCAAACACTGCAAACTGGAAATGAGAATGTATGGATTTCGATGAGTGGAACTAACATCGTGCATTATTGTATGCTGTAAAACCACGTGTGTCACGAACAATTTTTTTGGAAGAAACTTCTCAACGCAGATAAACAAAGCTATTATGTTAACAGAAACTGCATTTGCACAAGACGTGCAACCTGGTCGATTAGCGTTTTTTGATTCAGCGCTTCCACCATTGTGGTTTGGGTTCATTTTCTGGTCAGGGAATCAGGATTTATTATTCCTGTCAGGGAAAACAACAGATGCAGAGCATCTCTGATAAGGATTGCATTTCACACGCGTTTGCATCTGACTTGCAATTTTGCTGCAGGACCGCACAGTGGCTCACTGATTAGCGATACTGCCTTAAAGCGCAAGAGGCCTACTTTGACTCCAACTCGATCAACTGTAGGTAAGATGACTACTTCAGGAGCGAATGGAGAGTCATAAGCTAGGTAACTGTTTTTGGAGGGCTATTTCCTGGAGGGTCGGTGTGGATTTGTTGCATTAAATGGCCTATTTCTGAACTTGTGCAGCATGGAAACAGACCCTTCGGTCGAACCCGTCCATGACAATCAGATATCCCAAACCAATCTTGTCCCACCTGCCAGTACCTGGCCCATATCCATCCAAATCCTTCCTATTCATATACCCATTCAGATGCCTGTTAAATGCTGCAATTGCACCAACTTCCACCACTTCCTCTGGCTGCTCTTTCCATACACTACCGCACTCTGTGTGAAGAGGTTGCCCCTTAGGCCTCTTTTATATCCTACCCCTCGCACCCTCTACCTATGCCCTCTAGTGCTGGACTACCCCACCTCAGGGAAAAGACTTTGCCTGTTGATCCACTCATAATTTTCAGAGAAGGGGGAAAAGTGAGGAATAACAGTCTCTTCCCCGTGAGGGATCGATCCAATATGCGACAAACAACCGAATCACCAGTGACTGAAATAGCTCCATCCTCCCTACACTGGTAATGGCATTATACACCATTAGAGTGGGTTTGCCTGTGTTGAACTGGACACAGCATTCTTTCTGAAGACGGACTTTACTGGGATATAGAGACCTGGCAAAACACATGGAGGGATATGCCTGGAATCAGAAGACGTCAGGAAGAATGAACAGCGTTTACTTGGAAATAAAAACATTGCAAAGGAATCCACTGAGATCCTGTGGGATAAAGCCATTAGAAAAGACAAGGCGGGGATTCATGGGGAGGTGGAGCAGACAAATAGATCGCATGGCCTGAAACCAGGAAAAAGTGATTTGTGTCCATACGGAAATTTTCTAAATGATGTGAATTTGGTGAGAGTAAACAGAAAGAAAATTTATTCATACAGATGGCTGTAAAACTGGAGTTTACAACTTCGAAACCAGTGATGAATGATAAAGAAAGGTTTGGAGCATAGCTTGTTTTTTTTTCATTGTAATGTTTTTGAAATTGGGACTTATTTCTTTTTTTCAGAGAAAAGTAATTTCAGGCGCGGACAGACACACAAGGAATGAATTTAACGGGGACAGAGGGTCTGCTCTGTAGGGATGGGGTTGTGTTAAGTACACACTCTCTAATTGGTTAACGTTAATTGGAAAGCAATTGTATAACACATACAACTGAATACGACTAAATGTGAAAATTATTACGAACGGTTTAGCAGCTCAATCTAAGTGAACTTCTATAAATTTAAAAGAACTGAGCTATTTGCTTTAGTTCAGCATTAAAGAGAAGCTGCTTAGCTCAGTCTGCTGCATAACTGTTTTATGATACAAAGTGTTCCCAATATTGTGGGATCAATTCTCGCAACGTCTCATTTTACCATTACGATCCTGATATCCCCACTCACCTAATCTATTCGACGATGGCGAGAATCAAAGGGATATTATGCCATAGTGAGGTGGAAATGACCTGCTGAGAAACACACAATTTTTTTCATCTGTTGCATTGGACATTTGGTTGCAATCACAGAGGAGGTATTGAGTGAATTTGCTGCTCACTTATCTCACCCAAAAATATCCCGTGACAAGACTCGAAACATATTCCTGTTTGAATTCTCAAAGCTTCATAATAGTAATTTAAAAAAAAATATCATTTCGATTCGAATTTTTCCAACAACATTGAAAATATCCAAAGATATAAATATCATTCTTTTTTATTGTTTTAATAACCTGTATGAGTTTAAAGCAATTGCAATAACATGAAACGATATAAGCGTCCTTTTCACAATTTAACACAGTGTATGATGAGCGGTTTGAGAAATCGAATCCATCTCAAACATCACTCCTGTATCTCTATTAAGAGTTGGATATTCTCCTCGGGAATATTTCTGTGTGGTCGTATGTAGCGGAGGCATTTCCCAAGGGCAGGCCACTCCACAAAATCAAAAGTTAGATCTTTAGAGTGAATGCTACTTTATTCAACGTTCTATTGCAACG
The DNA here is from genome assembly GCF_020745735.1 of Hemiscyllium ocellatum. Classification (NCBI taxonomy): domain Eukaryota; kingdom Metazoa; phylum Chordata; class Chondrichthyes; order Orectolobiformes; family Hemiscylliidae; genus Hemiscyllium; species Hemiscyllium ocellatum. The sequence goes on along the minus strand of NW_026867720.1, from coordinate 2,178,594 downwards.
TGTGTGTGTGTGTGTGTGTGTGTGTGTGTGTGTGTGTGTGTGTGTGTGTGTGTGTGTGTGTGTGTGTGTGTGTTTGTGTGTGTGTGTGTGTGTGTGTGTGTGTGTGTGTGTATGTGTAAGAATTCAAAACGTTGTGAATTGATGGTCAGCCAAATGAATGTTCTTCCTGTAGAATTTGGGTGGCAAGAGTCACTAGTAATGTCCCAAGTATGTGCAACTGTGGGAAGTGCATCCAACTCTAGTTTCTTGGTAAGTGTCTATTGAAACTGGAGCTGGACGTTGGATTATTCGGGAGACTGAGGAGATAATTGAGAGGAGTTTTTGGCAGGCCGTAACACCTCAGGTATGCGATGCGGTTATAAGCATAGCATACCGTTATTGATACTTTTGAGGGGGAATAACTTAGGAGGGGTAACACATGGGGTACAGGTCTCTCGCACAGAGTTTGTTCCTGTTGCTCAAAAGAGATGTGGGGACAGGAAGAGAGCATTATTTTTGGAGACTTCATCGTGAGAGAAACAGATTGCAAATTCAGTGGGTGGGGACACACTTATGACTGGTATGTTGCCTCCCAGCTCCCAGGGCTTGTAATGTCTCGCATCGTGTTTGTGCGATTCTTAAGGGAGAGGGGGAGTAGTCCCAAGTCATGGTCCACATATGAAACAACAACATTGGTAAGAAATGCCATATAAGGCTGAAATTCAGTGAGCCAGAGTGACATCTTCGATCTAGATCAAACAGAGTTGTTCTCTCTGATTTGTTACCCATGACACGTCGTGCAGAGATGAAGAGTAGGTAGCGAGCTTTTGAACATAAGGCTACCGGGATGATACAGAGAGGCAGGATTTGGATGCCTGGATAATTGTGTCTTATTCTGAAGTAGGTGGTACCTCAACAAATAGAATAGTTTTCACCTGAACCACAGGAGAACCAATATTCTGGGGGTGGTGAGGGGAGTTGGGATAATTTGCTAATGCTCTTCTGGAGGGTTTGCGTGAACTCAGCAGCACAATGGGAACATGAATTGCAGGTCAGTTTTACAGGAGGTTTTGAGTAGTGAGGACATAACTAGGTTTGCAAGAGGGTTCTGGCAAGGATGAAGATGGTTCCAAGTGTGTTTACTTCATCGCCAGGAGCATCTGGAATAAGGCAGATGAACTTAGAACATGTTAACTGGGAGTTCGACGTTGTGCCCATTTCAGAGACATGAATGGAGCACTGGGAGTTCCTAGTGCCGCAGTTTCGATTTTTCAGTAAGAACAAGGAAGGTGGGTAAGGAGGGCGAGGTGTGACATTATTAGCCAAGGACAGCATTACGGGAGCGAAAATAATATTTGATGAGCACTCTACGGAGTCTACTGTGCTAGAAAAGTCTGATATTAGACTCAGGAAAGGAGAGGTCACTGTGAATGGAGTTTTCAATAGCCCACTGAAACATTCCAGAGATGAAGAGGAAAAGATTGCAAAGATGATTCTGAATAGGACCGAAAATAACGGAGTGTTGTTATGGGGAATTTTAACTTTACCAATAATGATTGGAAAGTTTATAGTTTGAGTAAATCTGATCGGTAAGTTTTTGTCCAATGTGTGCAGGAGGATTTCCTGACATAGCATATAGTCAGGCCAACAAGAAGCAAAGCCACATTGGAATTGGTACAGGGTAATGTACCAATCTGTTCGATGTGGAGGGAAGTGAGCACTTTGGTGATCGGAATAGGTGGTACCTATTCATCTGTGTCACAATTGAAAAAAGGCAATGCTGTCGAGAAGAATATTGTGATACAAACGATTAGAATACACGAAATTAATGTTTGTAAGGAGTTTCTGTTGGCAATTCTTGAAAGTGTGAAAAAAGATCTGTCCGTTGGGCTTGATGGGATGTATCCTAGGATTCTCTGGGAATAATGGGTGGAGACATTTAACTGTGGACTTTGTGTCATTGGCGTCTCTGTGATTAGTGCGAGAAGACTCAAAATTAATAAATATTGACCCCTTCTCTAAGAAGAGGAGGAGAACTTTGATAATTGCAGAACATTGAGCCTCAGTTTCGTTGTAGATAAAGTGTTGGAAAAAGTAATGAGAGATGGGATTTATGATCATCTAATAAGGAAAAAGTTGATTCGGGATAGTCAATTCGATTTTGTGAAGAGTAGTTTGTGCTTCACGAACCTGATTGAGCTCTTTGAGAATTTGAGCTATTCGGTGGATGAGGGTGAAGCAAATAAAATGGTGGATATAGTTTTCACTTAGGCATTGGTAATATTCCCCACGGTAGGCTACTGCATAAAATACATAGACGGATGATTGAAGGTTTTTTTATTGGTTTGGATCAGAAACTGGCTAGCTGAAAGAAGACAGAATGGGTAGTTGATGGGAATTATTCGTTCTGGATTTCAGAAACTAGTGGTTTCGCAGAAGGTTTTTTTTTCGGTCCACTGCTGTTTGTCATTTTTATAAATAACCTGGATTAGGGCATGGAATGATGGGTCAGTAAATTTCCCGATAACACGAAGCTCAATGGAGTTCTCAACAGTGTCAAATGTTACTGTAGGTTACAGTGGGACCTGAATAACCTGCAGAGCTGAGCTCAGTGGTGTCAAATAGAAATTAATGTGGGAAAATGTGAGGTCATTCACCTTGGAAGCAGCAATAAGGAGAAAGAGTTCTGGGCTCAAAGTAATATTTTTGGAAGTTAGGCTGAGCAGAGAGACCTCGGCGCTACTGTGCAAAAAACACTACAAGTTACCACCCGTGTTGACAGGGTTGTTTGGAAGGAGCATGGAATGATTGATTTATTGGGAGAGAGGTTGGGTTTCAGAGCCATGAGGTCATGTTGCACTCCAAAATTCTCTGGTGGCCGCAATTGTGGAATTGCATACAGTTCTGGTCGCCACATCATCGGACGGATGTGCAATCATTGGCCAGGGTGCAGAGGAGATTAACTGCGGTGCGGACTTTTTTGGAGGGCAAGTCTTACGAGGAGAGACTGCGGGAACTCGGGCTGTTTATGACAGAGAGAAGAAGTTTGAGAGATGATTTAATAGAGACATACAAGATGATCAGATGCTTTCTTAAGGTGGACAGTGAAGGACAATTTTTTTACAAATGGTGATGGTTGGCACAAGGGCACACAGCTTTAAATTGCGGCTGATAGATGCCGAGGCATGTTCTATTCTCAGTGAGTAGAAAAGGTGCATAACGCCTAGGATTCAACAGTCGGAGATGCACTAACTTTTAGGGCTTTTCAATGATCGGGGATAATCTTTTGTGTCATAATTATAAAAATGTCGTTCGGTTTGACATTTGATTAGGATCGCGTTGGGTGTAACATCAAGGGCCAAAGAGTCTTTATTGTACTGTAATATTCGGTCCTCGAGCTGTTCTCATCCTGATGTTGCAATCATCCTGGCCAATATCAGTGAAATGAGCGCCTGGCGTGGATCAATCTCTCAACTTCGGCAGCTCAGACACCTCCAGTATGCTATAGAAGCACGGCAACCTGATCAATTTCCCCAATGGACCTGACATCAGAGGACGTTCAACGGCTCCTGTTCTTGCCACTGAGGCCAGAAATTCAATTACTCAATTTTTTGCTGTGAATATGAATTGAAACACACATCAGAGGTGGTTGTACTGATTATTGATCATCCATTATGTCACATCAGGTTCAGGAAAAGGACAGAGAAAAATGTGGTGAAAAAAGATGTTATTGAATATAATTCTGGATTAGTGGTGCTGGAAGAGCACAGCAGTTCAGGCAGCATCCGGGGAGCAGCAAAATAGACGTTTCGGGCAAAAGCGCTTCATCAGGAATAAAGGCAGAGAGCCTGAAGCGTGGAGAGCTAAGCTCGAGGATGGCGGGGGCGGGGTGGGGGAGAAAACGGCATAGAGTACAGTAGGTGAATGGGGGAGGGGTTACTGAGTATAAGTTTACCGTGGCTTCCTGCAATGATCACGGGCGATTTTTGGTCACTACTGTACTGGGATTTTCCTCCCATCAGTTTCAATTCGTCACAGAATTCGATTCACTGACACTGCACCAAGTTCCTTTGGAAAGTTCATATGACACATTGACCAACATTGCACACAACGTCAATAATCTTCAGAATTACGACATCCAAGAGCACGTGGCATGGTTTGTATAAATAGTATACAAAGCGCCATGCTATGCAAGATCTAAGTGAATTCCAGTTTAGATTAGATTACATTCCCTACAGTGTTGAAACAGGCCCTACGGCCCAACCCACCCAGACCCATTTCCCTTTGACAGATGCACCGAACACGACTGGAAATTCAGCATGACCAATTGAAATGACCTGTAAATCTTAGTATTGAGGGAGGAAACCGGAGTACCCAAAGCAAACCCACGCAGTCACAGGGAGAACGTGCAAAATCCACACAGTCAGTTGCCCAAGACTGTGAGGCAGCAATGCTAATCAATGAACCACTATGCCACCAGTGAGCCACAATGCAAAGTAGCAAGAATCCAGAGTAATATTCAAAATGTCAGATATTCATATTCATTACCTTGGTCAGAATTCCAGCCTTGCAAGGGCAAGTCTGCCCCTGAATCCACGTGGACGCCTGTTCCATTGGTCCACCTGGAAACCTCTGTTCAGCCTGACAGAGCAATCAGAAATCTCCACTTTCTGATCTGAAGCTGCGATAGGATTTGTCTAATCCAGCTGAGAGAGCAGCGAGGTACACGTGAGACCTTAATATTTCTTGATGTAGATTCACATTGCCCTCATTATGTTAGTGTTTAAAGACCTGGACCAGAAACAGCCCAGTCAGGACGGAAGATGAGGAGGCCATTCTTCACACCGCTCCTGCCCCGCCCCGCCATTCGATATCATCATGGCTGAGCCAGTGTGTTAATGTTTTTTTTTCAGCCTATCAACATCATCGTGTTTCCTACTGGCTAACAGACATAATAATCGAGCTCTATCTTCAATAGACATCGAAATTGTTCATTTGTGCGAATAAAGAAGGTCCGTTTCAAGGCATTTGGGTTCCTGCTCCAATATTGCAGGTTTTGCAATGGAGCAGCCGAGTCTGGTCTGATCACATATCAAACCAAGAACTAAACCGCGATTCTGCTGAGACACATATCGATGATCTTGGAATGTCAACTTCAGCAATCACGAGGAAATCAAACGGGCTTTCTCTTGCTCCACAGAGCCGCGCAAGCAGGCATTTTTAAGCACACAGGGTTGCCTTTGCCTCGGGACTCCCATCTCACGTAGGTCTGCCTTCGTCACACTTTCCAGTACTAGGTGCTTATCCAAGTTTGCTCTGGCTATTCAAGTGTTTGTCTACACTCTGCTTAAGTATTCTACTGACATGTAGCTATGCCACACTTTCAGATAGTGAAGTCCAGCCAAATACCACTGTCTGTTTGAAATTATTTATTCTAAATTTCCGCTTAATCGCTTGTCTCTTGCTTTTAATCTATGCTACTGCGTATTATTACTTCCCAAAACATGCTTATTTCTGTCACACATATCTCTCTTCTTCATAATATGTGCACGGTAATCAGTTTCTCACACAGCCTTCTCTGCACTTGGATAAACAGCCCCAGGCTGGCTCGTCTACCTTTGCAGTTCAAATGTTCCAGCCCTTTGTCATTCTTATCATCTCCTAAGAACATCTTCTCCTGGAATCAGACGCTTCCTGCAACCTTCAATGGAAAAACGTCCTCTGAAGAAAGGACAAAATGTCTCAACAAAACTCAACAGCTCTTTTCCATCTATGGAGAGAAAGGAGAGTTAATGTTTCGAGTCCAATGATCCGTTTTTGAAACTAATGGGACGAGCAGGTGCGAAAAGAATGTGAAAGAAGGCGGACGGGTCTGAAATGATTGAACTCGATGCTGGGTCCTGAAGACTGCAGAGTCTGTCAGTAGAAAATGAGGTGCCGTTCTTCCAGCTTGTGCTGTGCCTTGAAGGAGCACAGCAGCAGACCAGAGTCTGAAATAGTGCCTTGGGAACACCGTGTAATATTGAAGTCACAGGAGACTGGAAGATCAAGATAACTTTTGTTGATTCCATACAGAACGTCGGTGATCTCAGCTTTGTCACTGACTCTGTTTTTCTCTCCCCATTGTGCAGTGATAAAATTCAGAGGAGGAAATACAGTTGCCTGGATTGAAAGTAGTGCTGACCAATCACTAAAAACAGTGTCTGGAAAGTCACACAGTGAGGAGAGGTATGGTAACCCAGCAGGTTAACTAGCTTAAACATTAGAACGTTACGGTGCAGTTGGCCCTTCGGTCCTCGATCTTGCACTGACCTGTGAAAAAAATGTGATGCCCATCTAACCTTCATCGTTACATTATTATCCACATATATGTCCAATTCACATTCAGTGAGTCTACGACTGTTGCAGGCAGGCTGATCCACGCCGGAACTACTCTCTGTGTGAAGAAATTAGCACAGTTATCTGTCCTAAATCAATCGGCATTCAATTCAATGCTGTAGCTCCTCGTGTTGGCCTTCGCTATCTGAGGAAAGAGGCTCTCACTCATCACTCTATTTGACCTTCTGATAATCATATAAATCATGATTAAGTCACCTGTCAACCTTCTTCTCTCCAACGAAAACAACCTCAGTCTCCTCAGACTTTGTTCGTAAGACTTTCGATTCACCCCCGCCACCATCCTCGTAAACCTCCTTTGAACCCTTTCCAGAGATTTCACATTTTTCCAACATTCAGTGACCAGAGCTGTATGCAATACTTGATGGTACCCTACCAGGTGGTAAAGCTGCAACTTCTGTGATTTTATGGAATGGTGTTTTCTGGGCAATTGTTGGGATGCAAGGAATACTGGTCCAGAGGGTCGCGACAGAAAATGTCCTGCAAGTTGTGGAGTTCAGTGGAATGGGACATTGGAGAAAGTGGAAAAGAATGTATACCTTCCACCGCTTCCTGTCACCAGTGAGCATATCCAAGTCACATTCAGACATTCAGACATATTTCCTCATCTTTAAAAGGTATGCACACTTTCTGTTTGCCATGCGAAAGTTTTGTAAATTAATTCAGTACTGACAGGATTACCGTTCAAAGCTGTGTGACAGATGTTGCAAACGGTCATACCAGACAAAATGAGGTGCGACGTGAAAAAAAAATGTGTTTCATTCAGGAAAGATAACATAGAATTGTTCATAGAGAATTGTTCATAGAAAACTGTGTTGAACGGTCTGCTGATTTTTTTAGATGGGGGAAGAAGACGTCCGCATGAGCACCACTCTCATGCTGACTCTGATCTCCAGGATCTGCAGCTCTCACTTTTACCTGCGGGAAAGGGAACAGAGTCATCATTAACAATTGTGTTTTGAAGTGGAAGAATTTTTCAAGCGAAGTTTGATTGAGCGTTGGGATGTGGAAGTTCTGGATAGATTAGTTGAGCCCAACAGCATTCTATGATTGATCAGAGTCCCCAGCGCGCCCATGAGTTTCTCTGATTGGTTGGTGCACCAATGCCTACAGCTTGGTCATGTAGAACTGCCTCTTCTACACTGTTGGCCATTATACATCATCAGTTTAGATGGGTCCTGCAGCATGCACAGGGTTAACATGATTGGAGAGCATGCTTGCGGCGAGTGATCATTGGAACGAAATGTTGTCGTCTTCAATCGATAGTTGGTGAGTGAGGGCGAAAGGGGAGGGAAGCACCAGGTGCTAGAGCCCAGTTAGAGGTTTCATGTTTGGTCATTATATGACTCTGGACTCAAACACAGTGGCTCTGGGCTCGCCAATTAAGCCAAAGAGAGCCTGAGTCTCCTTCCCAGAAACAGACCCCAGTCAGCCGCCGCTATTTCTGGTTCATTTTTATCTTGTTTTAATTTATCAGGTCACTGTTGGTTTATCTATCTTTAGTGTGAACAGAGATGAAAATAAATGATACTCTTTGAAATCATTGTTGTGGTCCAGGAGGATGTGGTGTTGTTGGGAGACGTTTGGCTGTGTATTAGTGACTGGGATTGATGGTAAAGTGTACCCCATGACCACCGTCCCTTACCTTGCTGGAAATATTTCAGATACGAAAATAATGGACATCTGTGTCCTTTTCTTGAAACAAAAACCTGCTTTGAAAGGTGGTGCAGATTGGACTGAAACAGTGACAGTGATTATCTTTTTTTGCTTGTTCAATTCGTGCACATCACTGCTATTAATCATGTCCGTGCTAACATCACGGCTCTTATACAGTTCTCAGTGGGTTGGGCCAGTGGCACAATGGATAACGCGCCTAACTACAGATCAGGAAAGTGTAGGTTCGAGTCCTACCTGGCTCGAGGAGAATGCAGGCATTTATTACGCATTTGGAAACTGATTTCTCGTCAGCCGAAATAAGATATGAGTTTTTAATCTGCAGGAATAAGAATGCCTTCATTAAATGCCCACGAAAACCTGAGGGTCAATATTCCAGAGACATCACGGGAGGGAAGCCGAATAGTCGCACACCTTGGTCGCACGTTTCCATTTCGCAAAGCCACGGATCGCATCACTGTTGCTCGCGGGAATGCTCGGCTTTGAGCATTTTTTTGAAACTCCTTGGCCCATGCATTCAGAGAAGAATGAAGAGTTAAATGTCCAACTAATCTTTATAGAGAGTGAGTTCCAAAGTCTACCACCTGCAGACTGATAAAGTTTTCTGATAAATCTATTCAAAGCTTACTGCATCCTGTCTGAAATCTACAAACCTGGTGATCGATCAAGAGTAACTGTTTCCTTCAATCTGTAATTCCATGCTCCTCATCATTTCATACACGTTAATCATGTCCCCTCACAATCAGCTCTGCTCTGAGAAAAGTAACTCCCGTTTTGCCTAGGCCAGACCACTAAAAATATTCTTATGCAGGAAATTCGGAGTGTAACGTCGCTGTTTGTTTTGGTGAGTGTGTAGTTGTAAGTTGACTTACAGTTTTTAAAACAGAGAGAAAATTATTCACAAAACTAAGGAATGAAACACAATGAACAGAATATAAAATACCCACAGATCTTAAGTATCTAAAGTAGGCTTACTTACGCTTTTCAAAAAAATACACAACAGTCCTGATAATTTAACCCCATAAACACAGAATACAAATGAAACTGGTTTACAGGTCGATATTAGAGGGGCAGAAGATGAGAGACATTCACATCACTGGCACATTGAAAACCTTCGTGTAATTATGTGTGGCTGATACTTTGGTAATAGTTAACAAAATATTTAGGCTGTCAAATAAATTTTGAAATTCTTGTGTTCGCTGAGGTTTCTTGCCTGTTTTTAGCAATTCGGTGAGTTGAGCAGTCGCACTTCTAACAGTCAGCACAAACTTTCAGAAAAAGTCACTCAATCCGGTAAACCATCGTACTGCTCTTTTCGTCAACAATGTATAAAAATACCCTATAACTTTCGTTTTCACATCCCGTGAGGCTATTTGTCCGTGTTCAACGACATAGCCCAGGAAGGTGACTTTGGCTTTGGCAGATAGCCTGTAGACCCGGGTTCAATTCCCGACTCAGGCGACTGACTGTGTGGAGTTTGCACGTTCTCCCCGTGTCTGCGTGGGTTTCCTCCGGGTGCTCCGGTTTCCTCCCACAGTCACAAAGATGTGCGGGTCAGGTGAATTGGCCAAGCTAAATTGCCCGTAGTGTTAGGTAGGGGGTAAGTGTAGGGGTATGGGTGGGTTGCGCTTCGGCGGGTCGGTGTGGACTTGTTGGGTCGAAGGGCCTGTTTCCACACTGTAAGTCTAATCTAATATACTTTCAGTTAGGTTTACAAATCAGTTTGACTTCCGTATTCGATCAAACAAGCCCGAGAAATTCTGTAAATATTCAATCCGTGAGAGACTGAATGTTCCAGGCACACCACACACCAAACTGTTGTGTATCCAGCAATTACCTTGTCCGTTAACCTCTGAAATACGAGTGAATTTTTTTTTGCACAAACGGCATTACTTTAAATTTCTGCAGTCCAGTTGGCGTTACAAAATTGACTTTGATCTTTCCGACAAAGTTTACTGTCAGACACCTTTGAGGAACTCCAATTTGGAAATGTAAGTTGCTCTTCCAATCTCTTCCACATAGTCCTCCAACTGCAGATGCGTAGATGCACCAGTCTTTCTAACAACATTGACTTTGTGATAGTCCACACATAACTTTTGGGTCTTACCTGACTTTGGCACCATGATGATGGGTGAACTCCATTCATTGAAACTCACTTTGGTTATGCCATCTTGGAACATACGTGACATCTCCTTATAAACTTGCACCAACTTTATAGGGTTATGCCTGCAAGGATGTCACAAAATCAGAACAGCAACTCCTATGTTTACATAATCTACAAATAGGTTATTAATTCCCAGTTTATTTCAGCATGCAAGAGTAATAACTCTTACGATTTTCTTCTGGAAGAGAACTGAATAACATTACCAATATTGGACAACTTTTGCATTGTCCAATTTTATGGCAGGAACGTCCAAAGCAGAATTCGCTGAAATTGGTTCTTCCCAGTGCGTTGTATTCAATAACACATTCTCCCCTTGCGTTCGTTCTCTGCCAAAATACCATTAGCGCATATTCCCATCACACGTTCTGTGAGATTCCTTCATGTCAGGAGTTCCTATCAAGTAGCTAACCTCACTCGATTTCCTCTTAATTTGATAAGGTCTTCGAAACCTTGCTCTAAAGTTTCACCAATTAATGAAATTTAAATAAATACATTGTTCCCAGTGGCAAAATTCTGATTTTTTTGTTTCTCATACACTTAAATACTGCTTCACCATTTGCTGCGATAATTTTAAGTGCTGTCTCGACAACTCTCCAACATTATTCAGTCCAATTCTAAAATTTGACACATCGTCCAAATTCGTGGACTCTGTAACCTGACTTATTAATGTTTCCTTATTAAATTTTAATGGTCCTCTTTCTTTATGCCCCAAATTGGTCTCAGATGATCTTAGTTTTGTGGATTCTTTTGATATATCTCTGATCGCAAACAGCACTGACGCAACTCCGTTATGGAAATAAGCTGGCTACTCCGAACCATAAAACCTCAACATAGTCTTTAATAATTGACGTCGCCTTTCCAGTGCACCATGTGATTCTGAATGGTACACAGTGGCTTTGATTCATTTTAATCCGAAGCTATCTATATACTCCCTAGAAAGTTGGATGTGAAGTTTGACCCTTGATCTAATTGTATCTCTGATAGTAGTCTTTATTTAGTTTTTTTTTAAAAAAACTCGTAATTTTTCCTCAATCGTTTTAGCTGTCATCTTGCAGAATTGAACAGCATTTGGAAATCTCGTCAATACATCCAGTTATGTTAATTAATACTTATTCCCATCTTTTCTTGGATATAGGGAACCTACACAATGCATCAAGACAATTAAGACAGATTCCTTGAACGCTGCAGCAGGTAGTAAAGGTGCAGGCTTTATTTTTTCCCATGGTTTGAAACGTATGACACGTCAGGCAAAATTCAATTACATTCATCTGCAATCCAGGCCAGTAAAAATATCTTTGTAGTTTAGCTTCCGTTTTCCTCACGCCTAAGTGACATCCAATATTTTGGCACATGTGGCACTCGCAGTACCACTTCTCTGTACCCTACTGGAAAAAAAAACATTCTGCCCATTTCTCACATGTTTAAATATATGTTGGTCTCCATTTCCTCCTTAACATATCATTTGCTAAGTAATATCACACAGGGATGCATTCACTCTCCTAACGAATATGTGTCTTCTGATCCAAGCGTTTTAATTTTTCATCTTTCTGCTGTAACTCAGTAGCATAGCTGAGCTGAATATACTTGCATTTTTAACGTTTGTCCCCTGCTGTGTCCCACTTACTTGATATTAAAAACATTGTAATCTTGATGCATTGTGTAGATTCCCTACATTCAATAAAAGATGGGAATGAGTACTAATTAACATAAATGGATGCAATCATTTTTCAGCTTCCTAATCTGTGCTTTTTGATTTCTCTTGCTTTCGATTGTGAGTCTGTGATCGCGTAAAGACACAATCTGGGAAAATTCCTTTATCAACGTCCTGCATTGCTACTCTTGCCTGCAGCTCGACTGGCTTTTCAACTGGAGTATGAAGCAGGCTAACCGGTGATTGAGCGATATCATTTGCAAGCACAAATTGTATTCTTGGAGCTGAGAGTTTGTCCAGAACTCCCACTACAAATTCCCCACTCTTTTCTGCCCACTCTAGCTTCACTGTACATCACTAGGCAATGTTTCGTCCCACCATGAATTCCTGTACACATAGTTCTTCAGGAGTACATATTTCCCCATCCTTCTGCATCACAGACTGAGACGATCCTGTGTCCCTATATACTGTTACCTGTCTATTTGCTACTCCTCGCCAAGGTAAATAACCTTTAACTTTGCAGTTATATTTTTCAAGCAGACATGGCACTTCCCCCTTCCCAACCTCTGATCTGTTTGTGCACTCTGATGCAGCTTTCCAGCCTCCACTGTGCTTTTTATTACCAAGCCAACAAAACATCCAGGCTTGTTTTGTTTTCCTGCATTTAATTTTACAGTGCTTTCCATAGTTCTCCAATACTGATTTCATGTGGCCTACTTTATTGCAATGAAAACCTCAGATCTTGTTCCCTTGAAGGTTTTCCTATATATCCTGTGATAAGTTATCCTCATGATCTTCACAGAGACTTAACTTTCCCTTTCCACGTGAGGATTTCTCTTTTCCCAATTTCTATCCCTCGGTCTTAAAATGATTCTGGAAGCCCATCCTTGTTTTATGGATCAGTTCATTACAATCAGCCATTTCAGCTGCACTCTTTGTCGTTTTAACAATATGCTCTTCCAGTGTAATCTTATCTTCAGCATTTATCTCCAGCGTTTTAATGTGAATTCCTTTAGTAATTGCCAATTTCTGAAGTTCAATCTCTGTCAGCCTTTCTCTCTGCTCTTCTGCTCTCTCTTCTTCGAATCGTACCTGGAACTGCTTGAAATCTGGTCTCTTTTCCTTATCTCTCGCGTCTAACTCAAGCTGCTTCATATTCAATTAACATTCAAACATCTCTGCAAATTCTCATGAATTTTCCAGCTGGGTGAAATGCTGAGCTACTGCGAGGAGTGACCTCTCCTTTTCTCACAGAAAGACGCAAATACAACCCCAACATTTTTGCTTATTCCAGAAGCCTGGCTGAATCAGTTTTTTGTAAAAATGCCAACTTTTCATCGTCCATAGTCAAACAATCCTTTGTACCTAAATGGGACATGCTTTGCCAAGAACTGTCCGCGACAATCCAAATCAACACCCGAAATGAAGACGAAGGCACATATCCGTTGCTCTTTTAATCCATCAACTATCTTCCAATTTGTTATGAGCTAGGCTAAATCATTCAAAAAGTTATTAAGCCGACAACGCAGATCGTAACATTATATTCCTTTTCGTTAAGTGTACAGTGATAATTACCCAATTAGATAATTATAAAAAATCACAAAATCACGTATACAAAAATTTAAAAATATATAGAATACCCACAGAACTTAGTCCTTCCAAAATAGACTGAATTATGTCGTTCTGAAAGAACACAACACTCCGAAAAAAAACACCTTAAACACAGTGAAAATGAAACAAAAGCATACGGTTAAAAATTAGAACGGCGATGTATTTCACCCTGACTCCAGGAAGGCAACACACCATCCTTAAATCCAGTCTTCTGCCACAAAAACCCCGGTCAGTTCCTCTCACGATGGAGTCCTGCAGCATGGAAAAGGTTAACATGATTGGTGAGTATGCGTGCGGCGAATGATCATTGGAATGAAATGTTGTCGCCTCAAAACGATAGTCGGTGAGTGAGGGCTAAAGGGGAGGTAAGCGCCAGGTGTTATAGCCCAGTTAGAGGTTTCATGTTTGGTCATTATATAATTCTGGACGCAAACATAGTGTATCTGGGGTCGCGAATTAAGCCAAAGACAGCCTGGGTCTTCTTCCCAGAAACAGACCCAAGTCAGCCGCCGCTATTCCTGGTTCAGTTTTATCTTTTTTTTTAATTTATCAGGTCCCTGCTGGTTTATCTATCTTTAATGTGAATAGAGATAAAAATAAATGATATTGTTTGAAATCATTGTTTTGGTCCATGAGGATGTGGTGTAGTTGGGAGACGTTTGGCTGTGTATTCGTGACTGGGATTGATGGGAAGGTATACACCATGAACACCTCTGTCCCTTACCTTGCTGTAAATGTTTCAGAGACGGAAATAATGGACATACGTGTTTTTGGTAGAAAAAAACCTGCTTTGAATAGTGATGAAGATTGGACTGAAGCAGTGACAGTGATTATCTTTATTGCTTAGTCAATGAGTGAACATCACTGCTATTAATCATGCCCGTGCTAACATCACGGCTCTTAATCACCCCGCTGTCCATCGTGCCAGTGGCGCAATGGGTAATGCGCCTGACTACAGATCAGGAGACTGTAGGTTCGAGTCCTACCTGGCTCGAGGGCAGTGCAGGATTTCATTACGCATTTAAAAACTGATTTCTCTGCAGCCGAAATAAGGTATGAGTTCTTCATCTGCATTAACGAGAATGCCTCCATTAAATGTCCACGATAACATGAGAGTCAATGTTCCAGCATCATCACAGGAGGGAAGCCGACGAATCGCACACGTTGGTCCTGGGTACCTTTCTATTTCACAAAGCCACCGATCGCATCACTGTTGCTCGCGGGAATGCTCGGCTTTGAGCATTTTTTGAAACTCCTTGGCCAATGCAATCAGAGAAGAATGAAGAGTTAAATGTCCAACTAATCTTTATAGAGAGTCAGTTCCAGAGTCTTCCACTTGCAGACTGATAAAGTTTTCCGACAAATCTATTCAAAGCTGTCTGAAATCTACAAACTTTAGTGATCAAACAAAAGCAAATGTTTCCTTCAATCCGTAATTCCATGCTCCTCATTATTTCGTACACGTCAATCATGTCTCCTCACCATCAGCTCTGCTCTGAGAAAAATAACTCCCGTTTTGCCTAGGACAGACCACTCAAAACATTCTTATGCAGGAAATCCAGAACGTAACGTCGCTATTTGTTTTGGTGAGTGTGTAGTAAGATTTACTTAGAATACTTTGGCTAGGTTGACTTCCAGTTTTTAAAACAGCGAGAAAATTATTCACAAAAGTAAGGAATGAATCGCAATGAACAGAATATAGAATACCCACAGAACTTAGCTATCTAAAGTAGACTTAATTATGCTTTTCAAAAAATACACAGCAGTCCTGATAATTAAGTTCCATAAACACAGAATACAAATGAAACTGGTTTACAGGTCGATATTAGAGGGGCAGAAGAAGAGAGACATGCACATCACTGGCATCGATAGGCACACTGAAAATCTTCGTGTGGCTGATACTTTGGCAATGGTTAACAAAGTATTTAGGCTCTCAAATACCTTTTGAAATTCTTGTGTTCGCTGGAATTTCTTGCCTGTTTTTAGCAATTCGGTGAGTGTAGCAGTGCCACTTCCAACAGTCAGCACAAACTTTCAGTAAAAGTCACTCAATCCAGTAAACCGTCATACTGCTCTTTTCATCAACAATTTATAAAAATCCCCCGTAACTTTCGTTTTCGTATCCAGTGGGGCTATTTTTCCGTGTTCAACGACATAGCCCAAGAAGGTGACTTTCGCTTTGGCAGATTTACTTTCAGCTAGGTTTACAAACCACCTTGACTTCCGAATTCGATCAAACAAGCCCGATAAATGCTGTAAATATTCAATCCATGAGAGACTGAATGTCACCAGGCACAACACACATCAAACAGTTGTGTATCAGACAATTATCTTGTCCGTTAACCTCTGAAATATGAGAGAAGTGTTTTCCGTACAAACTGCATTACTTTAAATTTCTGCAGTCCAGTTGGCGTTACAAAATTGCCTTTGATCTTTCTGACAAAGTTGACTGCCAGTAACCTTTGAGGAAATTCAACTTGGAAATGTAAGTTGCTCTTCCAATCTCTTCCACACAATCCTCCAACTTCAGATGCGTATATGCACCAGTCTTTCTAACAACATTGACTTTGTGATAGTCCACACATAACTGTTGGGTCTTACCTGGCTTTGGCACCATGATGATGGGTGAACTCCATTCATTGAAACTCACTTCGGTTATGCCGTCTTGTAGCATACGTGACATCTCCTTATGAACTTGCACCAACTTTATAGGGTTATGCCTGCAAGGATGTTACAAAATCAGAACAGCACTTCCTATATTTACATTATCTACAATTAGTCTAGGAATTCCCAGCTTATTTCGGCAGATCTCCCCATGCCAGTGTAATAACTCTTACGATTTTCTTCTGGAAGAGAACTGAATAACTTTACCAATATTGGACAACTTTTTCATTGTCCAATTTTATTTCAGAAACGTCCAATGCAGAATTCTCTGAAATTGATTTTTCGCAGTGTGTTGTAGTCAATAACACATTCTACCCTTGCGTTCGTTCTCTGCCAAAATACCATTAGCGCATATTCCCATCACATGTTCTGTGAGATTCCTTCACGCCAGGAGTTCCTATCAAGTGGCTAACCTCACTCAATTTCCTTTCAATTTGATAAGGTCTTCTAAACCTTGCTTTAAAGTTTTAATGATTAATGAAATTTAAAGAAATACATTGTTCCCAGTGGCAAAATTGTGGTTTTTTTTGTTTCTCATACACTTCCTGATTCAAAATTTGCTGCAATACTTTTAAGTGCTGTCTCGACAACTCTCCACCATTACTTAGTCCAATTCTAAAATTTGACACATCGTCCAAATGCGTGGTCTCTGTAATCTGACTTCTAAATTTTTCATTATTAAATGTTAATGGTCCTCTTTCTTTCTGCCCAAAATTAGTCTCACATAGTTTTAGTTTTGTGGATTCTTTCGATATATGTCAGATCACAAACAGCACTGACGCAACTCCCTTATGGAAATATCTGGCTACTCCGAACCATAAAACCTCAACATAGTCTTTAATAATTGACGTCGCCTTTCCAGTGCACCCTGTGATTCTGGATGGCACACATTAGATTTGATACGTTTTAATCCTCAGCTATCTATATACTCCCTGGAAAGTTTGCAAGTGAAGTTTGACCCTTGATCTAATTATATTTCTGATGGTCGTCTTTCCCTAGTTTTTTTTTTAAAAAATCGTAGTTCTTCCTCAATTCTTTTAGCTGTCATATTGCACAATTGAACAGCATTTGGAAATCTCGTCAATACATCCAGTTATGTTAATTAATACTTATTCCCATCTTTTCTTGGATATAGGGAACCTACATAATGCATCAAGACAATTAAGACATATTCCTTGAACGCTGCGGCAGGTGTTAAAGGTGCAGGCTTTATTATTTCCCATGGTTTTTTGGTTAGTTGAAATGTATGACACGTCTGGCAAAATTCAACTACATTCATCTGCATTCCAGGCCAGTGAAAATGTGTTTGTATTTTAGCCTCCGTTTTGCTCACGCCAAAGTGATATCCAATTTGTGGCACATGCGGCACTCGCTGCACCACTGTTCTGTACCCTACTGGGAAAAAACCATTCTGCCCATTTCTCACATGCTTGAAAATATGTTAGTCTCCATGTCCTCCTTAACATATCATTTGCTAAGTAATAACACGCAGGGATGCATTCACTCTCCTTCCAAATATGTCTTCTGATCCAAGTGCTTTAATTTTTCATCTTTCTGCTGGAACTCAGTAGCATAGCTGAGCTGAATATACCTGCATTTTTAACGTTTGTCCCCTGCTGTGTCCTACTTACTTGACAATAAAAAAAATGTAATATTGATGTATTGTGTAGGTTCCCTACACCCAATAAAAGATGGGAATAAGTATTAATTACCATAAATGAATGTAAACATATTTCAACGTCCTAATCCGTGCCTTTTGATTTATCCTGCTTTCAATTGTGAGTCTGTGATCGTGTAAAGACACAATCTGGGAAAATTCCTTTATCAACGTCCTCCATTGCCACTGTTGCCTACAGCTCGACTGGCTTTTCAACTGGAGTATGAAGCAGGCTTGCTGGTGATTGAGCTATATCATTTGCAAGCACAAATTGTATTCTTGGAGCTGAGAGTTTGTCCAGAACTCACTACAAACTCCCCACTCTTTTCTGCCCACTCTAGCCTCACTGTATGTAACAGAGCAATGTTTCGTCCCACCATGAATTCCCGTACACATAGTCCTTCAGGAGTACACATTTCTCCATCCTTCTGATCACAGACTGAGACGATCCTGTGTCCCTTAATATTGTTACCTGTCGATCTACTACTCCTGGCCAAGATAAATGAACTTTAACTTTGCAGGTATATTTTTCAAGCAGACATGGCACTTTACCCTTAGCAACCTCTGATCTGTTTGTGCACTCTGATGCAGCTTTCCAGCCTCAACATTGCTGTCTATTACCATGCCAACAGAACATCCAGGCTTGTTTTGTTTTCCTTCATTTGACTTTACAGTGCTTTCCATAGTTCTCCAATACTGATTTCATGTGGCCTACTCTGTTGCAATGGAAACCTCAGATCTTGTTCCCTTGAAGGTTTTCCTATTTACCCTGTGATAAGTTATTCTCATGATCTTCACAGAGATTTAATTTTCCCTTTCCACGTGAGGATTTCTCTTTGCCCAATTTCTATCCCTCAGTCTTAAAATGATTCTGGAAGCCCATCCTTGTTTTATGAACCAGTTCATTACAATCAGCCATTTCAGCTGCTAACCTTGTGGTTTTAACAATATGCTCTTCCAGAGTAATCTTATCTTCAGCCATTATCTCCAGCGTTTTAATGTGAATTCCTTTAATAATTGCCAATTTCTGAAGTTCAAACTCTGTCCCCCTTTCTCTCAGCTCTGCTGCTCTCTCCTCTTCGAATCGTACCTGAAACTGCTTGAAATCTAGTGTCTTTTCCTTATCTCTCGCGTCTAACTCAAGCTGCTTCATATTCAATTAACGTTTAAACATCTCCGCAGATTCTCATGACTTTTCCAGCTGAGTTAAATGCTGAGCTACTGCAGGGAATGACCTCTTTTTTCCTCACAGAAGGAGGCAAATACAACCCCAGCAGTTCTGAATATTCCAGAATCCTGGCCTATATCAGTTTTTTGTAAAACTGCCAACTTTACATTGTCCATAGCCAAACAACTCTTTGTACCTAAATGAGACATTGCTTTCCCAAGAACTGTCTACGACAATCCAAATCAACACCCGAAATAAAGACGCAAGCACATATCGGTTGCTCTTTTAATCCATCAACTATCTTCCAATTTGTTGTGTGCTAGGCTAAACAATTCAAAACGTTATTAAGCAGACAACCCAGATCGTAACATTGTATTCTTTTTCGTTAAGCGTACAGTGAAATTACTCAATTAGCTAATTACAAAAAATATTCACAAAATGACGGATTGAAAAAGAAAAAAACAGAATATAGAATACCCACTTAGTCTATCCAAAGTAGACTGAATTATGCTGTTCTGAAAGTAGACAACATTCCTAAAAAAAACAAGCACATTAAACATAGTAAAAATGAAACAGAAACTTACGGGAAAAAATAGAATGAAAGAAGGAGAGAAGTTATTAATTAGTGCACCACTGCTGCAGGATCTAAAAACCGGAATTCAGCATTCCAGAATGACCACTCTTTTACCATTATACAGTTCATTTCTAAAACATAAAGTCTTTGGCCTCAAGCCTCAGCTGTTGATGGAGAAAAAAAAGGCCTCACAGCGAAGAATTACATCACTATAACACTTCATCTGATTCGGAGCCTGAACTGATTTACAATGCCTTTGATAAAAAAAAAGTCAAGACACTTAATCCTTGAGGAAAAGTACAGCTCGTTGTTTTTTTTAAAAGAGAACATCTTTGTGACAGCGCAGTCTGTCCAAACAATCTTCGTAACTGAAATTCTACAAACAGACAATGTCCTGATAAATCTGGTCTGCACAGTTTCCAGTGCTGTCACATCCCTGCTATAATGATAATTGCAGAAAGACACTCAATACTCCATCTAGAGCCGATTGAGCAAATGAACTTAACAACTTAGAAATCCACAGAAACTGCACTTTTTCAATAATGTGACTTTTGCACAATACTGCGCCGTGGAGAAAGTGAGAACTGCAGATGCCAGAACTCAGAGTCGATAGTGTGGCGATGGAAAACACAGTTGCTCAGGCAGCATGCGAGGAGCGGGAGAATTGCAGTTTCGGACATAAACACCTCATCAGGAATAAGGTTTGAGGTCGTGGGGACTGAGAGATAAATGGGTGGTTTGGGAATTTGGGGGCGTGATAGCTGAGAAAGTGATGAGCAGATAAAGGTGGAAAATAAGATACGAGTTCTGCCAGGTGGTGGAGTGGGTAGGCTGGAAAGGTGACGTGCAGGACATAAGGGCAATGCTGAGTTGGAGTCATGAAACTAGAATAATGTGAGCGAAGGGTGATTGAGGAAACTTGTGATCCCATGTGGCATCAAGGTCCCAAGTGGAAAATGAGGCCTTCTTCTTTCAGGCGTCAGGTGTTTAGAGAATGTCAAAGAAGGAGGCGCAGGACCTGCATGGGCTTGGCAGATTTAGAGGTAGAGGATGATTTACATCGGTGATGAGCTTCCAACTGCATATCCAAAATATCATTACGAACATGTTGTTACATCTCAGGAACAGTATCTGACACTACCCCCATCTAAGTAGAAGGCGAGGATTGCAGATGCGAGAGATTGTAGTCAGGAAGGATAGTGCTAGAAAACACAGTGGTTAGGCAACATCTGGGGACTATGAATGTCAATATTTCGAACATACCTAGCGAAGAACTTATGCTCAAAAATCGATTTTCCTTCTCCATGGATGCTGCCTTACCAGGGGTACTTTTCAGGATCCACGCTTTTAACTCGACACCACCTCCACTCAACTGCTTTAGAAAATTAAGATGCACCTGTCACCACTCAGTTGGTTCTTCTGCCGCATGCGAGAAAAACTGCAACATTCTTTTCCCCATAAATATCAGGTCATTGAGTTCACTAAAGAACAGAAAACTGCAGAGGCTGATTATCTGAGGGGAAAAAAATGTTATAGAATTCTGCATTCTCTCAGTGCAACTGAATGTTTGAATATAAAGTTGGTAAAGGAAAAGAGAAATCTGCAGTTTAATAACCGCTACATTCTGTTTCTCAAAGGAAAAACGAGTTTCATCAACTGGAATGTTTCAATCAGGCAATGCATGCTAACCCTGTCAGGTACTGAGAGGAATGGTGGAATAGATAGTGGCTTCGCCTTGCTGAAAAGATGAAAAATATTAATTTGACTTCCGAAACAGTTGATGCTCCTGCAGAAAAATCAACGTGACTCATATCCCAGCACAGCCATTTCGGTGAGTATTTCAGAGTCCTGCAATATCACACTTAATTTAAAAGATCTTTATTGATTGTTCCTTATAAATATGGCATTCTCCATTTCATAGTGCATTGGACAATATTTTACCCACTCACTTTCTCATTGGTACATCACTCAATTTCAGTACACCTAATGTTCCATACACGACCTATCTACCAAACTGCTTTCACGAAGAAAATGTTTATTTTTAAAACAAAGACTAAGCTTAACCAATACCTGTTGGAAATCAACCATCATTCTGTCACTCTCTATACGTTGTTTAGTGTGACTCAGTGCCTGTCACGTAAAATCTGTGCCCTCCAATTTTGAACTTCACCATCATGCAAAAACAATTTCGGCCAGTTGCCTATCCATGCCCCTCATGATTTTGTAAACGGTGAGAACGTGGAGCGCTGCCTGGAACATTCCAGCGAAAAATCCCCTGCCAACCCTATCTCCACGCTTATCTCAAGGCCTCGGCTCCCCCCAACATCCTTGCCAATCATCTGTGAGCAGTTTCAATTTTCACAAAATCCTTCCTGTAGAAGTTGACATAATTGGAAACAGTATTCTAAATGTCATCTCACCAATGCTCCATATCGCCACAACATGACATTCCAATTTGGACAATCGAATTTCTGACGAATGACGAAAAGCGTGCCAAGTACTTTCTTCACCACATTGACTCCTTGTGGCACCACTTTATCTGTTTTTATAAATTTTGCCTTGACTGATAAAGTTGTGATTTTCACTATGTTCTGCTGCCTTCACGGATATGTGGACCAACGTGCAAAGTCTCTCTGTTCCTGTGGGATTCCTCGTGTCCTGTCAATCATTGAGTAATCCGTTGACATGTTACTTTCAATGTGCACCACCTCATGTTTTTCATGGTTAGTTTCAACATCCCTTCTCTGAATTTGACATTTTATAAATCCAATTCTGAGCTCCTCCTTCCTAAAAGGATCTTCCTCACTATTTACCATTTTGCTAATATTCGTATCATCGACAACTCTGCTTATCATTTCCTCATAAGTTGTTCTATATTCTTTACACACATTCACAAACGACATGGGACCGAGCATTCATCCTTGCGTCACACCATTGAATGCCAGTTCCAGTCACATAAACAACCTTCTATCACCATCCTGTGTCTCGTACCACCACCAATTTAAGTTTGGTTCCAACTACCAGGGGACCTTAAATCCCTTTTCACTTGTATCCTCTTACCACTCTTTAGAGTGGTATCGTGTTGAAGGCTATGTTGAAATCCACACAAACAACATCAACTTCACTACCCTCGTTAAAAAAAAACCTGATCACTTTCCAATAAAATGTATTTAATCCAATCTGTTAGGTATGGCATTCTGTAACAAAACCGTGATGACTCTCCCTGATGAAACCTTGCCTGGTGAAGTGGCAGTTAACTCTTTCCTTCAAGGTTTGCTCCAAAAGGTTTCCTTCAACTGATGTGAGACTCACTGCTGTGTGATTCTCTGGTTTATCTCTCCCAATCTTGCCTTAGTCCAGTCTACTACAACCTCAAAGATGAAAGTAAACCATTGCTCAGAATACCTGCAATTTCATCCTTTGTCATAGAAAGGAACATAAGATACAAGTTCGTACTGAATTGGGAATATGCCCACTTCAATCCGGAAGAACCACGACCACTTCCTCAGTCCCTATGTCAAACTGCTTAAGAACTTTTCCGTCCCTCCTCCTGCATTCTGCCCGTATATCTTACCACAAGAGGACTGTTCGCTCGCTGAACAAGTAAAGTGATTCAGTCAGTTACTCCATTTGCTGACACGACTGTACTATCACTCTGGGGGAAGATCATTCAGATATTTTAACTAGAAGACCCTGTATGAAGCATTTGTGGTTATGAAATATTTTGCTTTGATAGCCACAGGGTATTACAGTGACAAATGGTTGAATTTTCTCCAACTGAAAAACATTGACTTAATTCCAACTCTTGTGGAGATTCCTATCTGTTCACATCTGACATGACGGAGATTTTGCTCTCTGTTGTTTATCATATCCAGAACAGAGCTACGGCACAAATCCCAAGCACATGATTTCTATTTTCATTGACCGATGAAGTCGATGCCAGTGGCTCACATTGTAATGGGATTCATCAACAAGAGAAACTTTCAGGATGAAAACAGTTCCGTCTTATGTGCAAGGGGTCATTACAGAAGCACAGTAACAAGCTTCCTCAGGGTCAAGACCAAAAGATGCTGGAAAGAGAAATCAGATTTAACATTTTCGGTCCAGTGACCCCGTCCTTGGCACTGATGGTTTCCAGGAAAACTTCGGTCCATATACAGAAGATATGTGGGGGCGCAGTTATTAGGAGGAAACGAGATGTCGGGATAGATCCGAAAGAGAGACGAACAGTTGGACATAGGAATTGATAATGATCCGTTTGGAGCATTAACAACTGTTCACAGAGACTGTTTATGACTAACCAAAGGTAGTGCGTGACTAAGCCTGGTGAGTGTGTCGGGGCCAATGCATGGGAAACTTCAGGCCTCTAAAATGACTGAAATTGATTTGGAGGATCGTGAGGGTCCTCAAGCAAAAAATGGTCTGCTGCTCATTCAGCATGCGCTAAGCTATGGTGGAAACTGCAGAAAGACTGAGATAGAGACGTTCGCTCTGAAACATGGTTCTGTGCTAAAGGAGCAGTGAACTGGAAGCTTGGGGACATTTTTGGCGATAGAACTTGGCATCCTGCAAACGGTCATTCAATCCACACTTCGTTTCCCAAGGTAGTGGCGACCATAATATGAGAAATAGACTAGATTGTGCGAACCGAAGGGAAAGTATTGCTTCACTTGGAAAGTGTATTTGAGCACTTGTATACTAAGTAGGGAGGTCAGAAATGGACAAGTGAGGAGAAGCAAGAAGCAAGAAGTAAGGATACCGTAGAAGATATTATTATAAATATTTTTAATCAATGAGTAAGAATGCGACCATAAAGGCACGAAACCTGAATACTCATGCTTTTCGGAAGAAGGTTGGAGATATAACGGCATAAATCATCACAGATGAATACGATTTAATACACATTGCACAGAATGGAGACAACATAGTCAATAGTGGGAGGTATATATTGACTGGTATGAGACAATTTGGAAGGACGGCAAGGATGGTAAGGAAGGTGGTGGAACTCAAACATTGAAGGACAACGTCAGACCGATGCTGACAGATGATATAGGTTCAATGGAGACTGAGTTTGAATCCATTTGGGAGGAAATTAGAAGTTCTAAGATGAAAATGTCACTGATTGTCGGAGACTATCCACCTCCAATTTTTAAGATCGCATTGGGGAGGACAGTAAACAGAGACATAAATAACAAATGAAAAGATGGTATGGCAATTATCATGCGGGAATTTAATCAATGTGTCGATCGGTCGAAGTAGCTCAGTCACTGTAGCCTTGACGAGGATAGTGTGAGTGTATCTGCAATAGATTCTTTAAATAATGTGTAATGGAACAGGCCAACAAGGGGAGAGGTTAAATTAGATTTAGTGCTGGGCGATGAACACGGCAAGATGTTAGATTTGGCGATAGGTGAGCACTTTGGTGATAGTTGCCAAAATTCAGTTATGTTTACTTTACATTTCAAAGGGATAGGTATACACCGGACTGCAAGCGCTATTGCTGGGGGAAAGAAAATTGCAATGCGATTAGATAAGGTTACGCATTCATAGGTTGGGCAAAGATACGACATGGAATGGCTAGAATTGAAGTATGGAGCTTATTCAAGGAGCAGGTTCTGTGTGTCTTTGATAAGTAGGTACCTGTCAGAGAGGCAGGAAATTGTCAAACACAGGAGCCATGATTACTGAGGAAGTTGAATCTCTTGTTGAAATGAAGAAGGCTTGTGTTCCCATGAGATGTGAATGCTCAGTTAAGGAGATTGAGATTTAAAGTTAAACAGGAAAGGCCTGAAGAGAGACTGAAGGCGAGCCAGGAGGGAACTGAGAAATTGTTGACAGATAGGATAAGAGAAAATCCTAAAGCTTTCAATCGGTATGTGAGGGCTAAAAGAATGAATGTAATAAAATGTGGCCAATGAAGGACAGTCATGGTGCGTAGTGCGTGGAGTCACAAGCGATGGGGGAAACGCGAAAGCAATGTCTTCAGTCAGGTTTCGCAGAGGAAAAACAAAATGTTGTCGAAGACAATAGTGAGAAACAGGCTACGAGATGAGATAGGACTGAAGTTCCCAAAGACAAGGCGTTACAAGCTCTGGAAATGTGAACATTTATAAATTCCCCTGAGCCGGATGGGATTTATCCTAGGATTCGCTGGGAAGCTAATAATCAGATTTCCAAGCCTTCCACTTTGATATTCATGTTGTCATTGTCCAAGGTTAGAGTACCAGAACACTACAGGATATTAAAAGTTGCACTCTCAATCTAAAAGGGGAGTAGAGAAAACCCTGGAAATTATAGACCATTGACCCTTCCGATAGTTGTGTGTAAAGTGTTGGGAGAGTTCCATGAGATAAGATTTGTAATCATCTCGATTGGAATAAATTTATGATGGAAAGACTGATAGGAAAGACATACAACCCACTTACCATCCTGATCTGGAAATATATTGCCGTTCCTCCAGAATCACTGGGTCAAAATTGTGGATTCACTTACCTATAATTTGGATCTGCCGACAGCACACAGAAACGATGGTTCAAGAAGGCAGCTCATCATCACCTTATCCAGTCAAATCAGGAATGAACAATAAATGCTGACCTGTTCTGGAATACCCACATCCGATGAAGAATAAAAATCATATGCTTTGGTGTTCTGAGGATTCTCTCTTATTGAGATACTTCTGGATTTATTTGAGGGGTATTCAAGATGAGGATTTGCTGTTGGGAAACTGAAACGCAACATTACATCAGAATTTGAAGGAGTTGCTTTGTTCCATGTAGGCTGAACCTGACCGGCCTTTGAAAATGAAAGCAGAAAGCTACATTCACAGGGGAGTGAAAATATTCACTATCTGAAATGTCGATGCATAATTGGAGGTCCGCTGGAGAGAAACCGCGGAAACGTGGTGACGATTCAATTAATGTCTTCCCTGAAAATTCATCAGGGCAACCACACCGGGGGAAAGCCATTCACTGTTTAAAGTGTGGAAAGGGAGTTGCTCAGTTGTCTAGCTTGTTGACTCACCAGTGGGTTCACACGGACAAGAAACCATTTAATAGCCCAGAGTATGGAAAAGGCATTAAAAGGTCTCACGAACTGCTGTACGATCAACGTGTTCAGGCCAACATTCAAGTATTCTCAGAGGAAATGGGTTTAGGCCGTCATTTGATCTCACTTTACAGCTGCGAACTCAGTGGAGAGAGGACGTTCGCCTGTTCTAAGAATGGGGAAGGATTCTTTCAGTCATTCAGTCTGCTGAGGCACCATTGAGTTCACACAGAGGAGAGACCATTCGTTCGTTGTGATTTGAGATAATTAATTGATTCTGGCAATCTGCTGAAATACAAACGCGTTCATACTGGAAAGAGACCATTCACCTGAATGTATACAATTTGCCTTTGAATGGAAAAGTGAACCAGAATTGACTTTCTGGGTGTACCGCTACACTAAAGAAGGCATTTGCTAATTCCACTGTCCGGTGGAATTTGGGCTAATATAATACAAGGATTAAGAACATTTGGGGAGGGCGGAACAACAGCATAATTGACTAACTGCAGGTCTTGTACAAACCTCCATTTCCCCGCTTCACCTGAAATGTTTGCCTTTTTGACTGGAAAAATGGGGGCTCTCATTGGTGATTATCCACAGGGAATTATCACTTCACACTTCAGGAGGGATTCAAAGATTGGAGTAATGCCTTTTGCAGCCTCGGGATTTAATTGGCTTTGTGTTCTGCAAGGACGAGACTGAGACTTCGGGCTTATTCTTTTGGTTTCACAGCTTCGTATGAACCCCACATCACGTTTGCCTTTTGCCTTGCACTCAGTATGGACCGTTCTTAACCTTTGGTCCGAGACATCTACCACAGGTCAACGCTAGGCTACCCCCTTGGTGAGGGTTACCTGGACAGCCCTATCTGCCTGAGTTAGCCAGTTTAATTTCTCCATATATGTCCTTATATCTGCATCGAAGCAGATACGCACATTGTCCCTGAAGATACAAGCTTTCGTTTTTTGTGCCAGTAGTAGTACCCCTGGTCCCAAATCCTGCCACCTGTCACTGGATGTGTTCGCCAATGGTACTTGAGGAAAGGAGCGTTCCACATCAAAAAGATAGGGTCTACTTGCCTCACAGATATTTTGGATAAGTTTACATTGCCTGCACATCTGTGATCGTTCTAATAAAATTGGACAATAATAACTGATCTGGTCCAAACAATCTCCTAAAACAATCCTTCCCCTATGATTTTTAAGGGCCATGACAGTGTGTGCGTGCTGTGCAGTGCCTCATATCTCCAGCATGAAAATCGGTGTTTATGGGATTTACATGGTTACTTGCTACCTGGGCGAGAGAATCGCTCACTGAACATATGGCTCTCTGGGTAATCATCACTCATAGCCATGCATCAGGTGTCGTGAGTCGGGTTTTACAGCCTGCGCTGTTCAATCTTCTTTTTGTATTACCTGCAAGCCTGTCGGGGTACTGCACAAATCCGACACCAGCCTCACTATGAGATCGCCAGCCATCAGATTTAAAGGACAGAATTCCGAGAAATGAAATGAGAATTGGAATGTTACACAATTACTGGTTTCACACAATAGGGGTGCGGTTAATCTCTCTCCTGTCACGAATCCTATTGCATCCATTTCGTCGACTCTCTCAACTGCCTAGATTTAACATCTGATTATGTTGCCCTTGTATCTAACAAAAAGGTAACTGGTGCATCTTCCACATATAATACATTTTCCCTTGACAATAGAATTCGCTTTTTCTTATCAACACCTCAATGTCAGGGACCTGAAACATTCGAGTTCCTTCCCAGATACGGAGTTGTTTTTTTTCCCATTCCTTGTCTGGTGATATGGTCGTTTACTGGCCTGTAAGTCTGCTATAAGTTCGGTTTAACTTTACATTTTTTTTTCTTTCTGTCTGCAAAACTTGCCTCTGCAAAGTCAGGTTCTTACTTCTTTGTTTCCCTGTGCTTTTATTGGTTTCAAAATAAATGCTAATTTTCCATTTCTATGGACATCACATTATTTTCACAGGTAGCTACAACAGCGAGGGCCGAAGTGCCTGCACTTCCTTTTAACGTTCTATGTAGTAAGCTACATTTCCTGCTGGTTTCTGATGTCTCTCCTCACTGTGGAAACTTCCAGTCACATCTTCCAGAGATTTGTCTGCACTTCATTTAATAGAGGCAACTGTATTGTCTACTCAGAATGTGATCTCTCTGCAATGGAGAGAGGAAAACAGAGTCGGTGACAAAACTGAGAGCACTTACGTTCTGTCCAGAATCAACAAAAACTAACCCGATCTCCGAGTCTCCTGTAACTTCAACATTACACTGTGTTCTCACCCTTCATGCTCTTTGACTGTATTCCTGATGAAGGGCTTTTGCCCAAAACGTCGATTTTACTGCTCCTTGGATGCTGCCTGAACTACTGTACAATTCCAGCCTCACTCTAATCGAGACACTGTGTTCCCAGGCCACTATTCCGGTCTCTGGTTTGCTGCAGTGCTCCTTCAAGGAATAACACTAGCTGGAAGACCTGCAACTCATTTTATACAGACAGACCATGCAAACCTTAAGACTCAACATCGAGTTCAATCATTTTAGAACCCTTCCACCCTCTTCCACATTCTTCACCCACCCTTCCATCCCATCAGTTCCGAAGACAGATCATTGGACTCGAAATGTTAACTTTCCTTTCTCATGAGATATGGACACGAGCTGTTGATTTTAACCATACCTTTTGGCTTTACTTCAGTGAACTTTGCTTGTCCGTTGTAACCACCAGACTTCTGGAAGCGTCTGATTGCAGGGTGAGATATTCAGAGGAGGTGACAAGAATGGCAAGGCCTGGACCATTCCCATTGTGAAGGTAGACGAGCTAGGTTGGGGGTGTTTATCGAAGAGCAGGTTAAGGCTGTTTGAGTTAACCGATTAACGTGCACATTTTATGAAGAGGATAGATATGTATGAGAGGGATCAGCCTGTGTTGGGAAGGAATAGAGTGACATAAATGAAATACAGGAGACAAGATGTTTTTAGGAGATTTTGGGAGAATGCTTTCACCAGTAGAGTGTTGCTTATCTGGAAAACATTATCTGAGCATGTGGTAAAGCTAAGTATCATGAGAACGTTCCAACAGTCTGTAGTCGAACACTTGAAGAGCCAGAGCACACGTGGATAAGGTACAGGCACTGGAACGTGTGACGAGGACAGACAGATGCGAGATGGTTGTCCTGAACGCAATGGGTCGAAGGCAAATTTGTGTGCTAAACAAAGTGCAATAGCGCGGCTCTGTAGCGCAATGGATAGCGCGTTGGACTTCTATATCAATGACTGGTCAGGTTGCAATTCAAAGATTGTGGGTTCAAGTCCCATCAGAGTCGAATTTTGGTTTATGGTTTGGAAGGTGGTCAGAGCAGACTCGGCTGCTCATCTGCAAAACCAACAGTATTCATGCAGAAACTCAACTGTCCCGAAAGGGAACATTTTACTCTCACAAGTTTAAATTTTCGATGTCAATAAACATCTGTTAGTCAGTAGGCAACACG
Source organism: Hemiscyllium ocellatum (assembly GCF_020745735.1). Classification (NCBI taxonomy): domain Eukaryota; kingdom Metazoa; phylum Chordata; class Chondrichthyes; order Orectolobiformes; family Hemiscylliidae; genus Hemiscyllium; species Hemiscyllium ocellatum. The sequence continues at coordinate 2,148,499 of NW_026867720.1, read as the reverse complement.
ATGATGTGTATAGGCTGGAAAAAGACACAAAATTGTTGTGTCAGCCATGATGATATGGAATCACGGAGCGGGACGAAATCGGTATTAACAATGGGCTCCTTTGTGTCTGTGCCACTTCTGGACCAGGTTTTTAAACAATCACATTAAGAACAATATGAATGAAACGCCACGAAATATTTTAGTCTCACCTCCACATCCCCTTCCTTCCAGCTGGAATAGACAGCTCTTGTTTCAGCTTTAGATCAGACAGCGGAGGGTTCTGACGAGTTCTCCTTCAGGCTGAATGTTGCTTCGCATGGGTTTCAAAGTGGACACCTGGAGCAAGCAATTGCATGGATTCAGGGGATTCAGGGACAGATTTCCCCTTTGCTGGGCTGGAATTCTGGCCAAGGTAATGAACGTGAAGTTCTGACATTTTGAATCTTACTCTGGATTCTTGCGTCTTCAGCAATTAAATTGGAATTCACGTTGCCCTTGCATAACATTATTCAATCTTCACTGTTTATAAAAACCATGCCACGTCCTCGTGGGTGCAGTATGCTGAATATTGTTGTCGTTGTGTGCAGTGTGGGTCGATGTTCATATGAACATGCCGATGGAAGTTGGTGAAATTTCAGTGAATCGAATTCCCTGACGAAGTGAAACCGATCGAAGGAAAACCCCAGTCCAGTGGCGACATGACATTTCCGGTGATCAACGCAGGACACCACTGTAAACGTACGCAGCATTCAATAAAGTCGATTTCCGCCACATTTTTCTATGCCACATTTCCACCACATTTCTGGGACATTATTGTAATCTCTACGCTCTCACATTCTATAGGAAGAACATTCAAATGGCCAACTATCCATTACTAATGTCCTGAATTCACATACACATGCACATATATGCGCATATTTATATATCCACACAGATATAAATGTATGTGCGCATGCATGTATATGTCTGTGCATATATATTTAAAAGTTACAAAAGAACGTTGAGTAAAACAACATTTATTCTAAAAAAATATGATTTCTTGGAGTGCTCTGTCCTTAGGAAATGCCTCAGTTACTTAAGACAAGCCATAAATACTCCCTGAGTGAATACCCAACACTCAACAGAGATACAGAGGTAATTTTTGCAAACAATGACGTCTTTCATACCGCTGATCCTGCGCTGTGTTAAATTCTGGAAAGGATGTTTAGCTCTTTACATATTACCGGTGTTGCTGCAAGCTCGCACAGGCCATTAAAGCAATCCACAAAATATTAGATTTATCTCATTGGACATTTTGACTGTTATCAGAAAAACTGGAATCGAAACGATAACGATGTTTTTAAGTATTGCTGTGAAGATTACAGAATTGCAGCAGGAATATTTTTCGTGTCTTGTTAATGGATATTTTGGGGGAGATGAGTGAGCAGCATATGGACTCACTCCCTTCTCTGTGATTGCAGCCAAATGTTCCAATGCAACACATGAAAGGATAAAGGTGCATTACATTGGCAGGTCAGTTCCCACTCACGATAGTATAGTTTCACTTTGATTATCGCCATCGTCTAAAGTATTAGCTGAGTTGGGAGATCATGATCCTGAGTGTATGCTGAGACATTTCGAGAATTAATCCCACACTGTTGGCTTCACTTTATATCATAAACCAGTTATGCAGCGGACTGAGCTAACTGGCTTCCCTTTCATGCTCAGTTTTTTGTACAATTTATAAAAGTTCACGTGGAACAAGCTGCTGAACCTTTCCTCACAATCAGCACATGCTGTACTTAGTCGCACTCAGTTGAAGGTGTTATGAACTTTCTATCCAATTAACTTTAACCAATTACAGAGTGTGAACGTAACGCGTACCCATCATGGCCGGCCAGATTCCCTGTCACGGTGAAATTCATTCCTCGCGTGTCTGCACGTGTCTTCACAAATATATTAGGATCAGCTTCTCAATAATCTTTCCAGCGAAGAAGAAATCGTTTTCGAATTCAACTGCTGTAGAAGGAAAAGGAAAACTTTCCAAACTTCTCTTTATCATTCATCGCTGGTTTTGAAGTTCTAAAGTTTTGATATAGATCCATCCGAATGAAGGAATTTCCCTCCTGTTTACTCTCACCAAATTCTCATCGCCTGGAAACCTTCCATACGGACACAACTCAGTTTTACCTGGTGTCACGCCACATGATCTATTCGTTTTTTCCACCAACACATGAAACCTCGCCTTTTCTTTTCAAATGGCATTACCCCTCACTACATCGATGGCTTCCTTTACATTTTTTTGTTTCCAAGTAAACACTGTCCATTCTTCCTGACGTCTTTTCATTACAGTCATCGCCATCCATGTTTTTTATTATCTCTTTATATCCCTGTATAGCCAATGTTGGGAAAGGATGCTGGGTCCAATGCAACACATTAAAACCCGGTCTAATGCTGTGTACTGCCATTACCAATGTAGGGAAAATAGGAGCTAGTTCAGGCAAAAGGGAATCCGTTGGTTGTCGCGTAATGGATCAATCCCTGACTGGGAAGTGACTGTTTTTCCTCACTTTTCTCCCTGGTCTGAACATTTGCTAAAGCAACACACTAAGGGAACATAGAATGACTATAGTTCAGAAACTGGCTATTCATTGCAAACAATGCACACCCAGTCCTCCAGGGATTAACGCTCACAGAACAATCTTTCTCTTCATTTGCGCCTGAAGTTCGCACCTTACTGACAGTCAACCCAGTTGTAGGCAAATCACATCTCTGGCGCTGTGAGGCAGCAGTGATAACCAGTGGACCACCTTATGGCCGTGTACAATATTGCAAGGCACATGTGGACGCGTTTGTCATGTGATTCCTGTCAAAGATGCTCTACTTTGTTGTTACCCTGACCAGGAACAATAAATTCTGATTCCCTGACCTAGAAATGAACCCAAACCACAGCGGTGAAAGTGCTGCATCGGAACCACTGGTCGACCAGGTAGGACGGCATGTGCAATTGTGTCTTCTCTTAACAGCATAGCTTTCTTTTCCTGTGATGAGACATTTCTATCGAAAAAGAATGTTCGTGACACCGTGCTTTTACAGCACAGAATAATAAATCATGTCAGTACCAGTCATCAAACATCCATCCATTCTCCTTTCCAGTTACCACTACTTGGTCCACAGCCTGACGTCTGAAGTGTTCATCTCAATGAGACTTTCCATGTAAAGTTTTAATTTCAAATGAACCAGCGACAGAGACTGAAGTCAGATACCGTCACGTTTGTTCATGACCTGGCGGAGAACTGAACCTCATTTTGACCCATAGATGGAACTATACAGACACATCTTTTGAGAGTGACAAAGGCCTCAGGACATCCCAACTAACATAAAATGAGGAATTGAACCGTTTGGCCTCTTCTTTCTTCACTACTAGCTTTAAAATCCGATTCTGTTGACAAAAGCAGAGGTGTAAACTGACAGGAGGCTGTCCTTCGAAGACTGCCCCAATTGTGAATATTTGGTATCTGCAAACCGTCGATGTATCCACCTGTGAGGCAGACTGGCTAGCTGTGATCTTCCAGCCGGTTTAATTTGGATTCCAGCGCATTCCTGTCTCTACATAAGGAACAGGAGCATACAGCCGCATTCCTGTAAGTTTTCGTTCCCCCACTGTTTCACCGTTAGTTTACTGCTTCTAATGAGTCACGTTTTTCTTCCTGCCAAACGAAGGCATTCTTCGCATCAGAAGATTGACATCCACATGGTCCTCAGGGGAAAAACACGGATGTGGACTTCCAAACTGAAATGGATGAGGCCTGGTCTGCGCAAAAAATGACTTTCAGCTTTTCCTTCAAAAATAAGTCCTAACAACACACACAACGCACCTTCGGATGCTTGTTGCAAAGTTGTAAGGAAATTCAGCAAGGCTGCCGTGAGAATGGAGGTTACAACCGCTGGTTTACAAAACCAGCCTCGAACCACTGAGTTATGGAAGAACTAAATTCTGAGTCGTTTTGAGTCTGACAAAAGATGATGACCTCGAGCAGAACAAATTCGTTCAAATCAGTTTTGTGATACAAACTTCGTTTTATGTGACAAAATACCCCTTGAAACCCACTTCTTTGATCGCTTGTTTGATGTCACACTTTGTCAGCTTCCCAAGTTTTCATAATGGAACAGGGATCAACATTTGTATAACCTCCCGGCAGAGTAAAATCTTTGACGTTTCTATTATGATTTTGGTGCTAGACAGTGAAATCCTGAAAATAGGAACAGAAGTGTTTCAGATGGGAAAGAAAGCAAATCGAACTCTGGCCTTCATCGGTCACAACGTTTGGTATCGTGATTTGCATCTGATGTTGTAATTGTATAAAACTTCTGTTTGACCACATTTGGAGTACTGTGTGCAGATCTCATCTCAAAAAAGCAAGGATGTGGAGGATTCGGAGAGGGTACAAAAAGGGTTTATCAACACGTTACCAGTATTGTGTTTTTAAAGGTGTGTTAGGTATAAGAGGAAATTAAACAAAGATGGATTGCTTTGTGAGAGTATCAGAGGCTGACAGGCGACCAGGTACAGGAATATAACGCTAGGACAGGATAGATAATGTGGATAGTCAGAATCTCTTTTCCAAAGTATAAGTTTCAAATACTAGAGCGCAGAGGTTTAAGGTGAGAAAGAGAAAGTTTAAATGATGTGTGTGAGGCAAGATCTTTTATTCAGAGAGTGGAAGTTGCCAAGCGAGGTCTTGAAACAGAAATGTGAGTAAAGTTTTGAAGTGGCATTTCGACAGAAACATGAACAGTCAGGGAATAGAGGGATATGGACCATGTACATTCAGATAGGATGAGTTGAGAATAACATTGTGGTGGGCCGAAGGGCCTATTGCTATGCTGCACTGTACTATTTTCTAACTTCCCAGCATTTAACCGATCAAAGCACTTCAGAATCTTGCATGTTTCATTCAGTTTCTCTCTCATTTTTCTTAACTGTAATTGGTTCATTCTCAATCTACTCCACTTCTTATTATAAAATCCCTCCATTCCCAATATCATCCGAGTGAAAATTATCTGGCCTGCCTCTGATACAACAATATCTTTCCTTCGGGCACACATGCTGTTCATAATATTCTAAATGTAATCTGACTTGAACCTTGCATCGTTTTAGTAAGACCTCCCTATATTTAGCCTCCATTCCCTTTGTTAAAAAAAGGCAGCATTTAATTTGCCTTCTCTATTACTTGAAGACCTTGTAAGCTACTTTTTTTCTTATTGATAAACAAGAACTCGCACAAACCTTTATGTTTCCAGTCTAAAAACAAGTACTGTTAGCCTGACAGAAAGTCAGGAGCATGTTGCAATAAGTGAGAAACAACATATCAATAAAAAGTAACTGGACTCTTAGAAACAAATTTTATAAAAGAGAATTTGTTTTAGAGCCTGTTGGATTTTATTTGTTGGTGTGAATATAACTGGCAGAATAGATAAGGTTGTGGTGGGGGTGGGTGTTGGTACGGTGGATATGGTTGATTTCAGAAGCCTTTGTGTGAGTTTCAATAAGGGCTAAATAAAAATAACTTGGTAGAGAATAGGGCCCCTTAAAGGTCAATAAGGTCGCCTATGTGTGGAACTACAGGAGACGAGTGAGATCATAAACAAAAAAAAAGTCTTGTCAGTATTTACTCTGGAGAAAGACATGGAAACTCGGGAACATTTTGAAATAAATTGCCATGTCTTGGAAAAAATCCTCAACAGAGAAGAGAAAGTGGTGGAATATTAAAACAAGTAGAGATAGATCAATCCTCAGGAGCTCATTAGGTCGATCAGAAAATATTATGGGAAGCTCGGGAAGAGATTGCAGTGTCTCTTACAGAGATATTTATGTTATCAACAGCCACAGTGAGGTGTTGGAAGACTGGAGGTTGGCGAATGCTGTTGCAGCACTTAAGGGTTGCAGGGAAAGCCAGGAAATTGCAGCCCCTTGAGCCCATTGATGGGGAAGTTGTTGGAGGAGATTCTGAGAGAAAGGAGCTACGCATATTTGGAAAGGCAAGGACTGATTAGAGATGGTCAGCATGGCTTTATGAGTGGAAAACCGTGTTTCACAAACTGGATTGACTCTTCGTGGAGGTGGCCAAGAGATAGGTAAAGGCAGAGCAGTCAGCGCTGTCCAAATGGACGTCTGCAAAGCATTTGACAAGGTTCCAAGGGTTATTGAACATCTAGTTAAGAGTAAAAACGACGCTTACATAAGGATCATTAGACGTCTATAGGGTCAAAGAGGGGTGTCATGATGCCTCAGTGGATAGCACGGCTGCCTTACAGCACTGGGGAACCGATTTCGATTCCAGTCCTGGGCGACAGTCGGTGTGGAGTTTACACGTTCTCCCCATGTCTGCGTGGGGTCCTCAGGTGCTCCAGTTTCCACCCACCGTGCAAAGATGTGCAAATTAGGTGAATGGTTTTTGGTGGGATGTCCTTCAGAGGGTCCGTATGGAGTTGTTGCGCCAAATGGCCTATTTCCACACTCTGGGGACTCACTGAAGGTAGCCAGGAAGGAACTGAAGAATGGAGTTAGAACAGCTAGAATGGGACATGAAAACACTTTGTTGGGAAGGATTATGGAAAACTATAAGGCAATCTCCACATATGTGAGGAACAAGAGGATTGTCAGCGTGAGGGTAGGGCCGGTCAGGGATAGTGGAGGGTACATGTGCGTGGAGTCACAGGAGGTAGAGGAGGTCCTCAATGAATACTATGCTTCAGTATTCACGACTGAGAAGGACGTTGTCATTTGTGAGGACAGCATGAAAAGGACTGATATATGTGAACAGGTTGGTGTTAAGAAGGAGGATGTGCTGAGAATTGTGTAAAACATAAAGATAGATACGTCTGTTGGAGCAGACGAGATATGCCCACAGTTACTGCAGGAAGCGAGGGAAGGGATTGCTGCGCCTTTGGAAATGACCTTTGCACCCTCACAGACCACCGGAGTCGCACCAGATGATTGGATGATGGCAAATGTCACTCCCTTTTTCAAGAAAGGGAATAGGGATAATCCTGGGAATTACAGACCTCACTTCCTTATGTCTGTGGCATGCAAATTATTGGAGAGGACTCTGAGAGCGCGGATTTATACCTCCGTAGAAAAGCATAGTTTGATTAGAGATAGTCAGCAGGGCTTTATAATGGACAGGTCAAGCCTCACAAATCTTACTGAATCCTTCGAGAATGTGACAAAACACGTTTATGGCTCATTCAGAAAAGAAACAGAGGCATGGGATACAGGAAACCTGCCTGTCTGGATATGGAATTCCTGGCTCACAGAAGACAGAGGGTGATGATAGATGGGAAGCATTCAGTATGGAGCGCGGTGACCAGTGGTGTTCCGCAGGGATCGATTGCAGGAACTCTGCTCTTTGTGATTTTTTTTTATAACTTCTTGGAAGTAGTTGTGGAAGAATGGGTTAGTAATTTTGCCAATGACATGGAGGTTGCTGGAGTGGTGGATAGTGTAGAGGTCTATTGTTGGTTTCAGCAGGATATTGTCAGGATGCGGAGTTGGGCTGAGAAGTGGCAGATGGAGTTTAATCGGGAAAAGTGTGGAATGATTCATTTTGGAAGGTCGAACTTGAATGCAGAATACATGGTTAAAGGCAGAATACTTGGTCGTGTTGTTGAACAGAGAGATCTTGGGTTCCACGTCCATCGATCCCTCAAAGTTACCTGCCAAGCTGATAGGTTTGTTTAGAATGAATATGTTGTGTTGCCTTTCAATTGCTGGGGGATTGGGTTTTCATGCCGTGAGGTTATTCTGCAGCTCTATAGAGCCATGGTTAGAACCCACTTGGAATATTGTGTTCAGTTCTGATCCCCTCATTACAGGGAGGCAGCTTCAGGTAGTGTAAATTGGAGATTTACTGGAATGCTGGAGAGCATGTCTTATGATGAAAGGTTCAGGGAGGTAAGCCTTTCGTCATTGAAGTGAAGAAGGGTGATGGGCGACTTGGTGGAGGTGAACAAGATGATGTGAGACATAGATAGAATGAATAGTGAGAGACTTCTTTGTACCATGGTTTGGATGGCTATTGTCAGTGGGCATAAATAATTTTAAGGTGATTGGTGGATGGGTAAGGAGAACTTTCAGAGATAGGTTCTTTACACAAAGAGTGTTGCGTCGTTGGAATGCACTGGCAGCGGTGGTAGGAGAGACAGATACATGAGGGATATTTAATGGACTCTTGGATAGGCACATGTATGTCAGTAAAATGAAGGGTATGTAGGTTAATTTGATCTCACAGACAGATAAAAAGTTGGCATGGCATCATGGCCGAAGGGTCTTGTACTGTACTGTTCTGTGTTCTATGTTCCATGCGGTAAACTGGGTAATAAGCCTAGATAATTGTAAAAGGAAATGGCATTCCGGAGGAGCGAGGGAACTGGATACAAAATTGGCTTGATGGTAGGAAACAGAGGGTGATGGGAGACATGTTGTTTTCTGTCTGGAGACATGTGACCAGCGGTGTAGTGGGTCCCCTGTTGTTTGTCATTTGGATAAATGGTTTGGATGGGAATATTGGTTTCCTGGGAAGTAAGTTTTTGGGTGACATAAAATTGGTGGTAAATTGGATAGTGAAGAAGGTTATCTGTGAAACAACAGGATAGACAGTACTGCTGGGATAGTGGGCTGAAGAATAGCAGATGGGGTTTAATTAGATTAATGTGAAGTGTTCCATTTTGGTGAAACAGACCAGGGTGGGACTTGTGCAGTTAATGTTCGGGCCCTGGGTAGTGTTGTCAGTCAGTGACCCAGTGATGCAGGTACACAATTCCTTGCGAGTGGCGACACTGGTAGACAGGCTGGTGAAACAGCTGTTTGTGATGGTTACCTTCATAGGGCAAAGCATTGAGAGTAGGAGTTGGGATGTCATGTTGTGGCTGTGCAAGACATTGGGACGGCCTCCATAAATGCATTGTTGATCAGTTGTTCACTTAGCTCCTTTAGGGAAGGACATCTGACATTCCAACCTGGTCTGGCCTACATGTGAATCCAGATCCACAGCAATAAGGCTGACACTGATCTGCCCTCTGGCTAATTAGCAGTGAGACAAAGAATGCTGTCCAATCATTGTCACCCTCATCCCATGAATGAATAAATAAAGATGCATATGTCTCTTCCTACCTCTGCAAACCCCTCCAGCTGCAGCAATCTGTACTTGGCTTTGTAACACGGATCAGGCCCGAATCACTCTCTGTAACACTCTCACCACCTCCAGCACCTTCACCTTTCCCTGTTTCTATTGTGTCATTAAACCCTGACAAAGATTCCTCTTCCCACTGTCCTCCCCCCTGCTTGCAGACGCTTTGCAACCCCTTTAACACTGACTGCTTAAACTCTCTCTCATTTCAGGATTTTAAGTACGTTGTGGTAATCGTCAAAGCCTCATAATATGATATGATCCATTTTGTCCTGAGTGAGGGATGGGTAAGAATTCCTTGTTGAGGTTTTGTCTGCTTTAATGGAATGTCCTTTTGTTGAGTGTTTTACACTGTTCATTCAAATGTTTTCCACTGTTCATTTACAGACACATGTTTAGCCTGTTACCTTGGTCAGTTCTCCTCTTAAACTCATGTAATTGACTGTTTTAGTTTCTAGATGTAGCTTATCCTTTCCGTGATTCACTTTAAAATTTTATGTTACTTTAAACGGCACTTTACACATTTTCCCAGAAGATCTCCCCAGGTGACATTACTCACTAAGTTTCACGACACAACGGTGGCTCTGAGGTAGTTATGTCCCTTGCCAGTTGCACAATGTGTTGTTCAAAAAAACACTGAAAAAAAATCTACAATCTCCTATTTGAATATCACTCTTGTCGGTGTGATTGTCAAGATTATATGAACATTGAAGTTTCACTAAATTATCACAGTCTTTATTAAAAATTTCGATGAATTCCTCTTTATTGCAATGATGAGCAATGAAATGTTGTCAAGTGGCCTAAAACTGTTCTGGTGCTTGTGTCCTTGGCAAGTAGTAGCCAGAATTTACATTCAGACTGACTCGACTTCATGGTCTGAGACCAAACGCTTTCTCTGTAATGCCTTTGATACCCATTATTGTTAGTATTACCCATTTTGCCTGAGTTTCTGCAAGTTTGTGAACCATTGAATATTTATGTCCACCTTTTGTTCACCCTGAAACCATGTCTCCCTGGTGTCTAAATCTCTTTTATGTCTGTGGCGCAAATCAGTCCACCTTGCTGCAGAGAGTTTTTCCATTCCAAAAAAAAATACTCTTTCCTACAATTTCCTGTCACAAATGGATTCGCTGATGTACAGTTTTCGTTAAAATTTGTCCCTTCCTGTTCCTACATTCTTGTCTTCAGCCACATCCCCATGCTGTTCACATGCGTCATCTTTTCTATTTGGATTTGGAAAGATCCTTTCATCTGAACCCTCTCTCAGTTTCAAGCCCTGACCATAAACCTACAGACATGATTGGCCAGGACACTGTTCCCAGCTCAGTTCCGGTGGGACCCCATCTTAATGGATTTTATTTTAAAATCAGGTATGGGATATGGGTGTCTCTAGCTGACCAGCTTTTCTTGCCCAGCCCTAGCTGCCCTTACGCTGAGTAACTTGCTCGGCCACTTCAGAGGGTAATTGAGAGGCAATCACTTTGCTGTGACTATGTCGTGCAGACCACGTGGGAATGGGCAGATGTCCTTCTCTGAATGACAAGTGTTTGGATTTATTGTAAATCAGTAATGGTATTTCTAGATTGTCAATTACTATTTTGAACATAATTTATTTCAAATTCCATCATTTCAGATGATGTGGTTCAAACCTGCCTCTCCAGAACATGAGCTGAGGTTTGGGATACATTCTCCAGCAACAATATCACTCGGACATTACTTTGTCTGCTCACAGGCTATTTATCCCTGAACACTGATACCAGTGTATCAAGAAGCTAAACTTGTTTTTCCTTCATGATTGATCCTGATTTCTTCCTGAACTCTGATGATATCACTCAGTCTCTCTCCATGTGGTATGCCGCACTTCATCAGTCTAAGTTCTCATTCTGTCTATTTCTCTGTCTCCTGTAGGTACTCAGGAATTTCCTGACTCAATAGATTTCCCAGCCGCTGGGTGTGTCATCCATCACCACATTGAAGATGGTTGGTCAGCCAGAGAGGCAAAGGGCAGAGAGATCTGGAGCCGTCAATAAATCCTGCAGTGATGCAAGATCACTCACCATGCACATAGCAGAGAGCAGAGAGCAGCGAGAGGGCTCCAAACATCAGCTAACAGTGCTGGCGGTGGAGCAGTGTACAGACACACACCAGGTTCAATCACCACGTCTACTATACGTTTTGTTGTTCTGAGACAGCACCAGGAGTGTTACAGTGATCAATACAGCCCTCTGCTGTCTTCCTGAGCACCAGCATAACAGAGGGGAAAGCAGACTTCCCATGAGTGAGTGGGAGTGCTGCCTGGGATCTTTCTGTTCTGTGTTCCCCCTCCAACACTGTACATATACCATGTCTCGTGGTCCAGTGTCTTCAATAATTTGTAACTCCTATAACAGTTCCTGTCCCTGTAACCTCCATTTCCCTATAGTCCCTCCCCATATTTGAAATGTACTGCGTTTCAAACTATTATCCCTATCTCTCTAACTTTATCGAGCACCACCTCTTCTGTAACGGGGACTCTTTTCAAGATATCATTGTTTCTCTCCCTTTGCTTCTTAGTCTTTGTCCACAGTATGTTCTCACATGCAATATTCATTTCAGGTCACGCCCATCTCCTGTGCTTCCAAGTATGGATGGCCTTCTTGATCTTTGAGGGCCTCTATTGTCTCTCTAGTTGCTTTTTTGAACTTGTATGCTGTAGAATCTCTTTGGATTCTACATAATCCCATCAGCCAAAGCTATCTCATCACCCGGTTTTGCTTTCCAGCTTCTCCAGCCTCTCTGTTCCTGTCAAACCCTCCAGTGTCAGCAACATCTCTTTCAATCTTTGCTCCTTTTGCTGTTTCGTAAAATGATTCCTGAATCAGGAGGATCAGAATTCTACACAGTACTCCAACTGGAGACACAGCAATATCTTGTACAGCCGTTTCATGATGTATCAACTCAGGTACTCAATGATCTGACCCATGAGGGCAAGTGTGCCTAATCCCTGCCCTGTCTACCAGTGACGCCACTTCCACGGAACAATGTCACTGCACCCCTTGGTCTCTCTCCGTTCGACAACACTGCCTAGAGCACTGCCATTAACTGTGTTAGTCCTCCCTGATTCATCTGAAGAAAATCCAACACCTGAATTCAACTCCCATCTTTCATTTCTTGACCCACTAGCTCAGTTGATTAAGATCACCTTTGATAACTGTATTCACTGCCAACTATAACAAGTATTTTACTATCCACAAACTTGCAAACAATAATTCATATATTCTCGTTTATGTCAATAATGTACATGTGTGGGCCCTGCACTGATCCTTATGGCACACCGCTGCTCAGACGCCCCCAGTCTGCACACTCTCCCACCATCCTCTGTCTCCTATTGTTAAGCCAATTTTGTGTCCGTTTGTCTCGCTCTCCATGATCACATGTAATCTAAACTTACTAACCAGTGCACCACGATAAACTCTGTCAAAGGTCTTGCTGAAGTCAGTGTAGACAACGTGCACTACTCTGCCTTCATCCATCTCCTTGGTCACCTCTTCAACAAACTCTATCAAGTTTGAGAGACAATTCTCTGTACGCACAAAGAGGTGCTGACTATCTCTAATCAATCATTGCCTTTCCAAATGCATGTAACTCCTGTACCGCGGAATCGCTTCCAACAACATTGGCACCACTGACATCAAGCTAATTGGTGTTTATGTCCGTGGCTTTCCCTCGCAGCCTTTCCTAAATACTGGCACAACATTAGCCACCCTCCCGCTCCCAGCTCACCACCCGTGGTTGTCAGTGATACAAATATCTTTGTAAGTTTCTTCCCTACCTTACCCCAATGTCCTGGGATGTACTTGATTAGTTCCCAGGAAGTTGTCTAATTTTAATGCGTTTTAAAACCTTCAGCACCTCCTGTTCTCCAATGTGGACTCTTTGAATACATCACTGTTTATTTCCCGGCTTCCCCAGTGGTTTTTTTCCACAGTAAGTTCTGACTTGAAATTTTTGTTTCAGACCGCACCCATTTCCTGTGGGTTTACACATGGATGGCTTCATTGATCTTTATGGATTCACGTCCTGTCTCGAGTTAATCTTCTGTTGTTAATATACTTGTAGAATCTCTTTGGATTTTCCTGAACCTTATTTACCAAAGCTCTATCAGTTCCCCTTGGGCCCTCATGATTTCCCTCTGAAGAATATTACTACACCCACAATGTTCTTCAAGGGACTGACATAATCCAGCTGGCTGCATATGACAGGTGCCCCCTTTTGTCTTGACCAGAACCTCAATATTCCCAGTCATCCAATTTTTCCCACTTGTGTCAGCATTATCCTTCACACTAACAGGAATGTGCTGCTCCTGAAATCTTAATTTATCTCTCTTTTGAAATAATCCCACTTGCCCGACGTCCATTTACTTCCAAATAGCCTCGATGAATCAACTTTTGGACAGTCTTGCCTAATACCTTCTGGACGGGAGCAAGGCCAGTTTTGATCTTTAACTTGTGGACCAGGCCTGTCGTTTTCCATCGCTATTTTCAAACTAATAGAATTGTGGTGACTTTGCCAAAGTGCTCCCCCATAAACACTTCAGCCCCTTTCTCTCCCTTGTTTCCCGAAGGGAGGTCAGGTTTCATCCCTTTCTCCAGTCGAAACAGTTACATACTGACTGAGACAGTTTTCTTGAACACACCGAACAAATCCCTCCCATCCAAGCTGTGAACATTATGGCAGTTCCAATCTAGGTTTAGAAAGTTAAAATCCTGGACCATTACAACCCTATCATTCTTACAGATATCTGAGATCTCTGACGTATTTGCTGCTCAATTTCCCGCTGACTACTGCGGGCCTGTAGTACAGTCATATCAAACTGACCATTCAACCGTATTCTCAGTTCTACTAATACAGCTTCACTGGGCGATCCCCAGGAATATCCTCTCTCAGTGCTGCAGTGATGTTTTCACTGATCAAAAACTCCACTCCCCCTCCTCTCTTGCCTCCCCTTCTATCCTTCCTGTTGAATCTGTCCTCTGGAACAATGATCTGCGAGTCCTGTCCCTCCCTTAGCTGTATTTCTGTAATTGCTGTGATTTCCCAGTCCCATGTTCCTCTCCATGCCGTGTGGTCATCTGCCTTTCCTGTCAGGCATTTCACATCAAAGTAAATGCGGTTTAATTGATGAGTATTCCCTCATTGCCTGCTGTGCTCTTGCTTGTTTATCAATTGAAATTACTCTGTTGAAATTCTGTCCTAGCCTCAACCTTCAGACTGTAGCCTGAGACCATCCCCCTCACTGTGGACAACACCCTCACCTTTCATGTCATCTGCAAACCTACTAATGATACCGTCTGCTTTCACTTCCGAGTGATTAATGCCCATAATGAACAGCAATGGCTTCTGCACAGATCCCTTTGTTACACCCGCTGGGCAAAGGCTTTCAATCACAAAACTAACCCTCCAACAATTCTGGATCAAATTTGCCAACTTGCCTTTGATGCTATGGTCTCTTCTCTTCTGGACTAGCCTTCCGCGTGGGACCTTGTCAAAGGCCTTAATGAATTCCATGTAAATCATAACATCTGTACGGCCCTCATCAATATCTTCAATCGTGATTTCAAAGAAATCTCAGCTGATTTCATCAGACATTATCTTGCTCTTACAAATCCATGCAGACTTATCGATCACTTATCGATCCCTGCCTTTCCAGTTATTGATCCATCCTGTCCCTCATAATTGTTCCCAATTCCTGCAAACACCCCCAACCCCACACAGCTGTCAGACTATCTGCTCTGTAATTACCTGGCCTTTTCCCTGCTGCCCTTCTTGAACAAAGGAACCACATTAGCCATTCTCCAGTCATTCGGAACTTCAGCTGTGGCCACCAAAGTATTAAATATATCCACCAGGGCCCCAGCAATCTCCTCCCTAACCTCCCATAGCATCCTGGGATACATTTCATTGGGGAGTTCTCCACCTTTATGCCTGTGAAAATATTTAATACCTCCTTCTTATTGATCTTAACATGTTCTGGAAACTTACAATCCCTACTGAAATCCCCGACCACAATGCCTTTCTCCTGTGTGAATACCAATGGGAAGTATTCATTTGAAGACGTCACCTACTTCCTCTGGCTCCATGCGCAGATTGTCCCTTTGGTTTCTCACAGGTCTCCCTCTTTCGCTGGGAATCCACTTACTCTCACGATGCTCATAAAATACCTGTGGTTTTTCCGCAATCGTATCTACCAAATATATTTCATGACAATTGTTTGTCCCTCATTTTCCGCAAAGCCACTCGCACTCTCTATACTTGTGAAGGGCTTCACCTGATTTTATTACACTGTATTTTCTTTATCAAACTCACGATATCACTTGATCAGTATTTGTTGGACTTGATGCCTTCACTATTCATTTTTCAAGGAGCACACTGGCCCTGCATTCTCACTGCATCACTTTAAAATATTCCACTTTCCTAATATGGACCCAACTGTAGATAGTCCTCCCAGTATATGTTTGCCAGATCCTCTCTAATGATCGCAACACTGATGGGAGACTCAGGTGTGTGGGGGACAGGCAGGAGATTGTGTGGCTGCAGAAGGGACCCCAGGATGACGTGCTGTCTCCTGGGTGCCAGGTCAAGGATGTCTCTGAGTGGTTACTGAACATTCTGAAGGGGAGGGAGAACAGCAAGAGGTCATTGTACATGTCAATCCACATGACGGGGTAAACAAAGGGATCGGGTCCTGAGAAACGAGTACAGGGAGTTAGGTGAGAATTTAAAAAAGCAGGATATTGACATTAAAATCTCCAGATTATTCCCATTGCCACATGTCAGTTACGATAGAAATAGAAAGAGAGGCCAGATGGATGTGTGGCTTGAGGAGCTGGTGTAGCGGGCAGGATTTTCAGTCTTGTATCATTAGAGTCTCTTCTGGGGTAGAGATGACCTGTACAAAGGGAGGGTTTGCACTTGAATCAGAGGGGCACCAGTATCCCAGGGAGGAGATTTCCTTGTGTTACCCAGGAGGATTTCAATTATTTTAGCAGGGAGTTGTGACTCTAAGTAAGAGGGGGAGCATCGGAAAGTCAGAGGAAATTCATCAGCCATCAAGATCAAGTTACCTATTCGGGATATCCGGGGGCACAGAGAATTGAGGGAAAAGACTTCTGGTTTAAAAGGCATTTATTTCAACTGGTAAGGCAGATGAGCTCAGAGCATGGATTGGCTCTGGGGACTGGGATATTACAGCCATAACGGAAACCTGGCTGAGAGAAGGGCAGGACTGGCAGCTCAGTGTTCCAGGATACAGAAGCTACAGGTGTGACAGAAGGACAAGTAAGTGAGGATGGGGAGTTGTCATTTTGATAAGGAAGGACATAACAACAGTGCTTCGGGACAATACTGTCAAGCAGTCATCAAATGAGTCCATACATTTAAAAGTTAGAAACAAATAGGGGATGATCAACCTGCTGGGATCATGTTCTAGACCCTCAAATAGTCAGCGGGTATGAGAGGAGCAAATGTGTAGTGAGATTGCAGGTACCTATAAAAATAATAAAGTAGTATTGGTTGGAGATTTTAACTTCCCTGGATTGACTGGGTCACCCAGAGTGTAAAAGGCCCGTAATGAGTGGAATTTGTCCAAAATGTCTAAGAAAGTTTCCTAAACCAAGACGTAGAGGGCTCTACTCTACTCAGGCGGATGCAACACTGGACCTCCCCTCAGGAACCGAGGTCAGGCAAGTGACTTAAGTATCATTCGGAGAGCACATTGCGTCCAGTGACCACAACTGCCTTTGTTTTAACAGACTAATGGAAAAAGATCAGACAGGTTGACAGATTTAGGTCTTAAACTGGAACTGGGTCAATTTTGCGGCCATTCAGCAGTATCGAGCAAGGGTTGATTGGGTGATGGTAAAAATCATACAACACCAGGTTATAGTTCAGATGGGTTACAGAGGAACCTCGATTATCTGAACGTGATGGGCGGGCGATATTTTGTTCGGATAATTGATTATTCAATTAATCGATTCAATGCCTTTCCTCCGGGACTCGGAGTTTTCAGCCCAGTGTGCTCCCTGTTTATGTGACTAGGCAACAGCAAGCCATGAGCGAGCCCCCACGCCCTGCCAGACCCCAAAACAAACCCCACTCGCCTCCAAACACATCCAACACCGCCCTCACCTGCCCCTTAATGTCAGTAACCCAACTGCCCCAAACCCACACAACAGTGACCCCTGCCCCCAAAATCTTCCGACACCACCCTCCACCCGCCGCCTGCCCCCACTTCCTAAACACCTTCGACATCACCCTCAGCCTGTCCACAAACCCGTCCAACAACACACCCTGCCCACCACACCCACCATCCAATCCATGTCCACGCCCGTGTCCCCGGCCCCCTGACCCCGTTCATCCCCTCCCCCTTCTGGGCAGCTGGAGTGGACACCAACAGTAAGATATCTACTGCCTTTGGTGGGGTAAGTCTCCAAATAGCACACACGCACATGCACGCACACACTCAGACAGCCACACACAACTTTTTACTGCAACATTTCTGCCCTGTACAGGACACTGTTCTAGAGAATATATGGGGAAGTGGGGTTTAGGATTCACCCCTATATATAACTCCAGGGGAATTGTGTGGAGAGGGAGAGAGGGTGGGAGGTTATTCATTTGGTGATGGTATCTGTGCTCCATGTCCAGGACTGTTTTCGGCAGCATTTCGGTCAGCTGAGTTCGGTTTTAATCAGTGTAACCAAAAATAACAATCAGGGTTTAAACAGCTCTTTGTTATAATGTTTCTATCGGGACCTCGAGATCTCCTTTGGATTATCAGATATTAGGTTAATTGATATTTGGATAATCGAAGTCCCTCGGTATTTGAAAGCGCTAGATTTGGAAGCGCTAGTGGTCACTCTAAAAGATGAAAGATTTAATCTAAGCTTGTTTAATATTTCATTCCATGACACTGCCATTCTGTTGCTATAAATTCGGTGCCTAAGGATTGTTCTCCACATCCACCTGATGAAGAAGCAGTGCTTCGAAAGCTAGTGCTTGCAAATAAACCTGATAGACTATAACCTGGTATTGTGTGATTATTAACTTTGTCCACCCCATTCCAACACCGGCATGTCCAAATCATAACTAAAAACGATTGGGTCAGTCTGTTTGACTGGAAAGGAAGGACTGGCAAATGGGAGGCTTTTAAAAGTGTGATCTCAAGAATCCAGTATGTCCCTGTTAGGGTGAAGGGAAAAGCTAGCTCGTTTAGGAATCCCTGGCCGATGAGAGGTGTCGTCACTCTGTTCAGGAAAAACAGGAAGGCACACATTGTCTTTTATGTTTCCGTATCTATGTAACATCTCACAGTCCTAAAGACACGGTCAATCTGGGGAGACCCAAAAGGCCTCTCAGATCCCTGCAGAACTCCCAACCTGCAGTACCAACCCCAAATCATGGGACTTTCAGTTCCTATAAGACTCATTATCTGTGTAACGTCCTCCCATCACTAGCACCCCAATATTAATGTCATCTCCTCCAGCCTCTCCATCCACTACTCATCTCCAAAACCTTCTCCAGCACTTACACCTCTATCTGTGTAAACGTCACCCTCCCCAACAACCCTTCCCACTTTTACCATTCTGGAGGAGGTTACTAATGCTCCCTTATCTGTGAACCTGTCTCCAACCAAAATTACTGCCCTCTGGAAAATCTGTCAGACTCGACACCCTCCGTATCTAACGAATCTGCAGAACCTAAACCTTCCTGTGTCTATAAACATCATCCATGACTACCATCCATATATCTGTTTGGTCCTCCAGTCGACACAACCCACTTTGTCTCTAAACGTCTCCATTAACCTAAAACACTCCTGTCTGTGTAAACCACTCCATCCTACCAACATCCTTATCTGTGTAAACTGTTCCATCCCTCCCAAACGCGCCATCTCCATGAACTGCTGTGGGCCCTACATCTCTCCACATTTCTGGAACACCCCGTGGCTCTATGGTCCTCCCTCCCTCTGAAACACCTCTAGTCCCCACCACCCTCGCAGTCTGCGTCATCTGCTCCAGATCAGATCATTGGTGTTTCTGTTACCTCTGGCACTCCGACCAAACCTTCCCAGTTGTATCTACCATTCAGATCCCATCCTCTCAAGCCTCCCGAAACACCTTCCTGCCATTGTGACCCTCCCTATTTAGAACACAGAAGAGTACAGCACAGCTCAAGCCCTTCGGCCCTTGATAATGTGCTGATCTTTTATCATACTCTAAGATCAAACCAACTTGCAGACAACTCAAATGAGAAAAGAACAAAGAAAATTCCAGCACAGGAACAGGCCCTTTGGCCCTCCACGCCTGTGCCTATCTAGATCCTCTGCCTAAACCTGCTGCCTATTTTCTAAGGATCTGTATGCTTTTGCTCCCTGCCCATTCATGAATCTTAAAGGACCTCAGTGTTCCCGCCTCTACCACCTCCGCTGGCCAGATGTTCCAGGCCCCTACCACCCGCAGCATAAAGACCGTTCCACATTTATCTACCCTAAACCTTTCCCCTCTCACTTTGATTTTGTGACCCCAGTAACTGCGTTCCACATTCTGGGGAAAAACGCTTCTTGCTATCCACCATGTCTACACATCTCATGAATTTGTAGACATCAATCAGGTCCTCAGTCAACCTTTGTCTTTCCAATAACATTATTCCGAATCTATTCAACGTCTCTTTATAGCTAGTCCCTTCCATACCAGACAACATCTGGGTGAACTTCCTCTTCACCCTCTCGAAAGCATCTACATCCTTTTGGTAATGTGGTGATCAGAACTGTATGTATCATTCCAAATGTGGCCAAACCAAAATCAAATACAACTGTAACATGACCTGCCAACTCTTTTACTCTATAGCCCGTCCAATGAAGGAAAGCATGCCATATGCTGCCTCAATCACTTTACTGACTTGCATTGCCACCTTCAAGGAACAATGGACCTGAAAACCCAGATCTCTATGTACGTCAATATTCCCTAGGACTTTTCCATTTAGCTTGCTATTGAATTGAATATTCTGAAATGCATCACCTCGCATTTGCCTGGAGTGAAGTCCCCATCTGCCATTTCTCAGCCCATCTCTCCAATCGATCTATACACTGCTGTATTCTCTGACTGTCCCCATCACTATCTACTGCTCCACCAATCTTCATGTCATCTGCAAACTTGCTAATCAGGCAATTGATACCTTCCTCCAAATCATTTATGTATATCACAAACAACAGGGTACCCAGCACGGATCCTCGTGGAACACCACAGGTCACAGGTCTCGATTTTGAGAAATTCATTTTACTATAATCCATCTGCGTTTCCAAAAAATAATTAAATGTCCCTAATGTAACTCTCTCTACCACCAACGCTGGCGGTGCATTCCACACACCCACCGCTCTCTGTGTAACGTACCTACCTCTGACATCTCCCATAAACCTGCCTCCAAGTAACTTAAAATCATGCCCCACCATTATATCCATTTTCACAGTAGGAACATTCTCGTGCCACCCACTCTGTGTATGCCACTCATCAGCTCGTACACATCTATCAAGTCAGGTCTCATCCTTTTCAATTCCAATGAGAGGAGCTCTGGCTTCACCAACATTTCTTCATTAGACCTGCTCTCCAATCCAGAAATCATCCTGATAAATCTTTTCTACACCCTCTCCACATTTTCCTATAATGAGGTGACCAGAACATAACACAATATTCCAAGAGTGGACTAACCAGGGCTGTATTGAGCTGCAGCACAACCTCAATGGTCGTCAAGTCTATCCCCCTGCTAATGAAAGCTAACACATTACACGCCTTCTTCCCACCCTATCAACTTGGCTGACACCTTTGAAGGATCTATGAACGAGGACCCCAAGATTCTTCTGTTACTCCACACTATCAAGAATCCTGCCTTTAACTCAGTGGAGGTTTACAGCAGAATCCTTCAATCTTAAACCCTCCCTATTTTAGTACCTTCCCCCAGTTCCCACAAAACTCATAAACTGTGAAACGTCTTCCAGTCCCTACAATCCTTTTTAGCTCTGTAACCTCCTTTTTTGCGTGAGTACTGAAAATTACTGAAGCCAATTTTAGTCACTTCAATATTACTAATAACTGCAAAATCCTCCTGTCCTGATATCCCTCCCTAACTCTGTCAACACCACCATCCTCTAGTGCCCTTCTGGGGAATACTGCATAGGAAGGAAGAGTTGTCGAGTCTGGGTCATGTTACGGAGGTAGGAAGGGCTGCATTAAATGGAGGATGGTACAAATGTAGGAAGGGATGAGGATCCTTCAGAAGGTTAGCGATAGTGGGATTCGTATAACCTGCAGGATGGGATCGAGAATGGGTGTGGGACATGAAGGATGTTTTAGTGTGAGTGGTTGATTTGTTTTTGATTAGATGCTAAGGCCGATCTTATTGAATAATTTTGGAGATGTTTACCAGAATATCTGTGTAAAATTTCTGATTTCCAGGCTGGGAGATGTGAAGTCAGATGGGAATGTATTTGCCCATTCTGTCTGTGTGCCTGACAGTGTCCTGGTGCTGCTCTGGGAGAAAGCACTCACCGTGCAGGTGGTGATCTCCAGATCTACAGGACTGATCAGAGCTCACCTCATCGAAGCCTTCGTTTAGAATGTTATTTTTTTTCATTATTTTCAAGAGACAGCTTTGTGAGATGCAGAAATTGGGGAGCTTGCATTTTGAGGGAATAAAATCTTTATCATTGGAAGATGGGAAGCCTTCAAAAATGAGATAACGGATTTCCAGGGACAGTATACAATATTCCAGTTAGGGTGGAAGGAAATGCTGATGGTTGTAGGGAATTCTGGATGACTAGAGAAAAAGGTTTTGGTTAAGAAAGAGAAGGAAGCATTTGTCAGGTATAGACACGAGAAGTCAAGTGAATCCTCAGATTATAAAGCAAGGAGGAGTATACTTAAAGGGTAATCAGGAGGATAAAAAGGGAACATGAGATAGCTTTGGCAAATAGGGTTAAGGACAATCCAAAGGGTTATTATAAATACATAAAGCACAAGGGGGTAACTAGGGAGAAAATAGGGTCCCTCAAAGATCATCAGGGCAGCCTTTGTGTGCAGCCGCAGGAGTAGGGGCAATACTAAACGACTGTTTTACGTAAGTGTTTACAGTCGCGAAGGAAATGGAAGATATAGAATGTGGGGAAATAGACAGTGACATCTTGAAAAAGTCCATATTAAAGAGGAGGAGGTGCTGGATGCTTTGAAACGCATAAAAGCAGATAAATCCCCAGGATCTGATCAGGTGTATATTGGAACTCTGTGAGAAGATAGGGAACTGATCGATGGGACCCTTGCTGAGAAATTTGTATCACCGATCATCACAGGTGAAGTGCTGGAAGTTTGGAGGTTGGCTAACCATTTAAGAAAGGTGGTCAGGGAAAGCTAGGGAACTATAGACCTGTGAGCCTGACATCAATAGTGGGTAAATTGTTGAAGGAAATCCTGCGAGATAGGAGTTGCATGCATTTAGAAAGGCAATGAGTGACTAGGGATAGACAGCATGGCTTTGTGTGTGGGAAATCATGTTTCAAGAAATTGATTGCGTTTTTTTGAAGAAGTAACAAAAAGGATTGATGAGGGCAGATCATTAGACGTGATCTACATGGACTTCAGTGAGGTGTTGAAAAGGTTCCTCATTGAAGATTGGTTAGCAAGGTTAGATCTCATGGAATACAGGGCGACCTAGCCGTTTGGATACAGAACTGGCTCAAAGGTACCTTTAATAAGTTTACAAATGACACAAAAATTTGAGATATAGTAGAGAGTGAATAATGTTACCTCAGAGCACAATGGGATCTTGATCAGATGGGCGAATGGGCGAAGGGCGAGGAGTGACAAATGGAGTTTAATTCAGATAGATGCGAGGTGCTGCATTTTGGGAAAGCAAATATTAGCAGGATTTATACGCTTAATGGCAAAGTCCGAGGGAGTGTTGCTGAACAAAGAGACCTTGGAGTGTAGGTTCATTGCTACTTGAATGTGGAGTCACAGGTAGATAGGATAGTGAAGAAGGTGTTAGGTATGCTTTCCTTAGTTGGTCAGATCATTGAGTATCAGAGTTTGGAGGTCAGTTTGCAGCTGTACAGGTCATTCGTTAGGCCACTGTTGGAATGTTGCGTGCAATTCTGGTCTCCTTCCTATCGGAAAGATGTTGTGAAACTTGAAAGTGTTCAGAAAAGATCTACAAGGATGTTGCCAGGCTTGGAGGATATGAGCTATTGGGAGAGGCTGAAACGACTGGGACTGTTTTTCCTGGAGCGTCAGAGGCTAAGATGTGACATTCTTGAGGTTTATAAATTCATGAGCGGCATGGACTGGATAAACAGATAAGGTCTTTTCCCTGAGGTGGTGGAGACCAAAACTAGAGGGCATAGGTTTAGGGTGAGAGATGAAAGATTTAAAAAGGAACTGAGGGCAACATTTTCACGCAGTGTGGTGTATGTATGGAATGTACTGCCAGAGGAAGTGGTGGAGGCTGGTACAATTGCAGCATTCAAAAGGCATCGGGATTGGTATATGAATAAAATGGGTTTAGTGGGAAATTGGCCAAGTGCTGGCAGATGGGACAAGATTAGGAAAGGATAGCTGGTCGGCGTGGACGAGTTGGACTGAAGGGTCTGTTTCTGTGCTGTACGTCTTTAGGACACTCTGGCTCTAAATGTTTTCCACTGTTCATTTACAGCCTGGCATTTCAGTCTGTTTCACCTGTTTACCTTGGTCAGTTCACTCTCACAATCATGTAATTGGCTTTGTTACTGATGTTTGGATGTGCTTTATGGTCACTTTAAGATGTCATAATCTCTTTGAATTCCAGGCTAATTTCCTGGAGAATCTCGATGTGATATTGCTCCTTCACTCAGCTTCATCACCCAATGGTCGATCTGAGATAGTTACATCCCTAGCCAGTTTCACAATGTGTTATTCAAATAAATTCTGACAAAAACATTCAAGGAGGATCTTGGATAATATCAGTCTTGCCAATGTGTCTGTCCCAGATTATACAAAGGTTGATGTCTCCCAAAATTATCACACCACCTTTGCTACAAATTCAAATGAATTCCTGTTTAATGCAGGGATGAGCAATACTGTCGGGAGTGTAAAATCTGTTATCCTGCCTAATTTTTTGACACGTAGTAGCACCCACAATTTGCATTCAGGATGATTCAGCTGCATAATCTGATGCCAAATGCTTTCTCTGTAATGCCTTTGTTGCCATTACTGTCTGGGTTCCCATCTTGCTTTTCCATTCTGCCTGAGATCCTGTAAGGTTGTTTACCGTTGAATATTTATGCTCCACCTTTGTTCACCCTGTAATCACGTCTCTCTGCTGACCAAATCTCATTTATCTCTGTGTCACAAGTCTATTACCTTATTGCAGATATTTTGGCAATTCCAAATAAAAACATTATTATTTACTCTTTCCCATAATGTCCTGTCGCAAACCGATTTGCTGATGTATAGTTTTAGTTAAACTCTGTCCCTTCCTGTTCATTTCTGCTTGTCTTCAGCCACATCCCCATGCTGTTCCAAGGCTTCACATTTTCTCTTTGCATTTGGAAAGCTCCTTTCACCTGAACCCTGTTCCTGCATCCTCTCTGCCAGTTTAAAGCCCTGTCCATAAACCTACCGACATGATTAACCAGGACACTGGTTTCAGCAGTGTTGTTTTTAATGCACTCATAGGATTTTGCTGTCTCTGGCTGGTCAGCATTTCATGCCCACTTCCAGTTGCCCAAGAGCTGAGTGGCTTGCCAGACCATTTCGGAGGGCAGTTGAGAGCCAATACCATTGCTCTAGGTCTGGATTCATATGTAGGCCAGACCGTCTGCTTGTGACAGATTTCCTTATTTATACAATATTAAGCAGTCAGATGGGTATCCCTGACACCACCATTAAATTCTGGATGAACAGGCTAGTGAGAGTAACACTAGGCCATCGCCTGGCCCACTGATAGCTCACTCATCCCTGAGTATAAATCCCATTGCAGCATTAATCAAACCCCTTCATCTTGACCGTGATTTGATCCTGATACCTTCCTGCACTCTGGTGCTATCACTCAGTATCTCTCCATGTGGTATCTGTCACTGTGAGGGTCTAATTGCTGCCGATGACTGCACCTTTTGCAGCTACTCCAGATCCTGAGCCAACAGAATTCTCCACTCCAGAGAGACGGGCATCACAGGCCAGGGATGGAGACTGGGATATTCCAGATCTCTGTGGGACTCAGTGTCATTTTCCATGTGTTACCCTAACTGCATCAGTCTGATTTACCATTCGGTCTATTTCTCTGCCTCATGTAGGTACTCAGGATATTCCTGACTCAGCAGAAGTCCCAACTCCTGTCTCATCTATCACCATATTGAAGACGGTTGGTCAGCCAGAGCGATGGAGAGTGAGATCTGGAGCCTTCAATAAATCCCGCAGCGAGGTAGGATCACTCAGAGTGAACAGAGCAGAGAACATTTAAGGGATGGAACTTTGGTTCAGATAACATGACATAGGTACTGTGTTGAAGGGTGAACACAGAGCATGATGGTCCCAGGCTCAATCCCCACCCTCTTGTGAGAGGATGACTTTCAGATCTACTGTACTGAGCCTTCTGAAACAGCATCGGGAGTTCACATTTATTCATCCATGCCTGTGCTGTCATAGTGAGGATCAGGACAACAGATGGGAAGCAGGCCTCGCTCAAGGATTTTGTATTGAAAACTGGGATCTTTCTGTTCTCTCCTCCCTCTCTCACACTGTCTCTTGTCATGTGATAGTGTCATACAGCAAGGAAACATACCTTTCGGCCCAACTCATCTACGCCAGCATTTTTAATGCTTGTAATTCCCAAAATTTCCTATTACTATATCATCCACTCCTCCCAGAATCCTGGTGTATATTTGAAAACTACTCCAATGTTGACATCTCTCCCTATTTGTAAATTGGTCCAGTCTCAACATGCCAAATCTCAATAATCTCATCGTGCACTCAGTACAATGATCCCAATTTCTGTCGTTTTGCACAATACCTACAGTCAACCCCATCTCTGTAAAATCCTCCAGGCTAGACCAAAATATCCACCTATGTACCTTCCTCAAGTCCCAAGAGAACATGATATGACTATAACCTTCT
This sequence comes from Hemiscyllium ocellatum, assembly GCF_020745735.1. NCBI lineage: Eukaryota > Metazoa > Chordata > Chondrichthyes > Orectolobiformes > Hemiscylliidae > Hemiscyllium > Hemiscyllium ocellatum. The sequence continues at coordinate 2,122,179 of NW_026867720.1, read as the reverse complement.
GCAGGCAGATCACATTCTTGCCACCTAGCCTATACCACCACACAACCTCAGTAACTATCTCCGATCCCTACCGACCTCCTTATCTATATAAACACCTCCAGACACTTTTCAGCCGCAACAGCACTCCACATCTCTGTTTGCTCCTCCACTCCCGACATTTCTCTCAGCACCTCAAACATTCTCTCTTTGTGTAATTCTGCAATTTGGGGGCAGCACGTTGGCTCAGTGGTGAGCAATGATGCCTCACAGTGCCAGTGATCCAGGTTCGATTCCAGCGTTGGGTGACTGTCTGTGTGGAGTTTGCACATTCTCCCCATGTCTGCGTTGGTTTCGTCTGGATGCTCCGGTTTCCGCCCACAGTCCAAAGACATGCAGGTCAGTTGAATTGGCCATTCTAAATTGCCCGTAGTGTTAGTTGCAATAATCACAGGGAGATGGGTCGGGTTGGGTTACGCTCCGGACGGTTGGTGTGGACTTGTTCGGCCGAAGTGCTTGTTTCCATGCTGTGGGGCATCTAATCTAAACTCGCCCTCTGTGTTCCATGTTACTGTCACTAAACATAACCGCTTTATCTATAAACAGACCCAAACCCTCCAAACATTCTGTTCCCTGGGAACTCCCACAGCTCCAATATCCCTCCTTATCTGTGTAACTTCTTCCACTCCTGAAAGCCGATGATAATGTGGAGATCTTACAATCATCCCTATCTGCGTAATCCTCTCAGGTCCCTGTAGCACTCCCTGCAAAACCCACTCCAATGCCTGTGACTCTCCCAATCCAGTTCCTACAAGACTCACTATCTTTGTAACATCCTACTGTTGCTATCACCCATTCTGTCAATGTAAGTTCCTCTAGTCTGATCATCTCCATAATATTCTCCAGCTCTTACACCGCTATCTGTGTAAATGTTACACTCCCCTACAACCATCCCTAAAGCGGAAACCCCCTCCAATGTGTGCAATACTCCCTTTCTGTGTTAGTGTCTCCGGCTCTATTGCTGTAACTATCTCTGTCAGCTCTGGCAGATTGTCCAGCTTTCCGGTCCACATAATTTCCAGAACCTCAGCATCCGACAACAACAAATGTCTTCATTAACTACAGCCTTCCATATCTCTGTTCGTTCCTCAATTCTATACAGCACTCTTAATCTCTGTAAATAACATCATCCCAAAAAACAATCTCCCTGTCTGTGAAAACTGCCCCCATCCGACACTGAGGAGCCTTACTATCCTTTATATCACCTGTAGTCCCTTCAGATCTCCGTGTATCTTCCCTGACTCCATTGAATACAGCACATCTCATGTTCTAACACCTCTAGTACATATGTTACTCCTCATCTGTGATATTCTTCAGTTCCAGCAATTCTCGTTCTTTATCTCCACAGCTTCCAATCATCCTAATCAATACAAGGTTATTGATCCCCTGCTGCATGTTTAACACCTGTAGCAGCCTCCAACTTCTCAATGCATATGGATGCTGTAACCTCTTCAAATACTACAGCTTACTGTCTTTGTCATATCTTCCAGTACCTGAAACTCTCTCGATTTCTGTAATCAACTCCTGAACAGCACTCAACATCTCTGTGTATCTGATGGGAATGCTTCAAACCTACCTACACAGCGCTCACTAGTTCTCTGAACTCCTGCAGCCCTATAACCATCATCATCTCTGGCCCCTCCAATCGCGACAATTCTCTCTTGCTGTGTGAACTGATCCAGCCCCTTCAGCCCTCCAAATCTCACTCACTCCTGCAGCTCCAACTATTGTCCATGTCAATGTAGTCCCCAGTACCAACAGTCTTGCCATCTCTATAAACTCCTGCAGCTCCAACTACCATCCCTACCCGTGTCCTCTCCAGTCCCTACAATTGTCCCCATTTCTGTAAGTCCTGCAGCTCCAACTACCATCCATATCTGTGTTATCTCCCGTCAGTCCAAGCTTCTTTTCACTGTAATATCCTGCAGCTCCAACTACCACTCCAATCTCTGCAATCTCCAGTCCCTCCAATCCTCCCTTTCTCTATAAACTCCTGTAGCTCCAACTACCTCCCAAATCTGTGTAATCTCCAGTCCCTCCAATCCTCCCTCTCTCTATAAACTCCTGTAGCTCCAACTACCACCCCTATCTGTGTAATCTCCCGTCAGTCCAATCCTCGCTTTCTCTATAAATGCCTGTAGCTCCAACTACCACCCCAATCTGTGTAATCTCTAGTCCGTCTAATCCTCCCTTTCTCTATAAAATCCTGCAGATCCAACTACCACCCCAATCTATGTAATCTCAAGTCCCCACATCCCTCCCAGTTTCTGTATCTGCTTTAGCTTCAACTGCCGCCCTTATCTGTGTCATCTCTAGAACCTATATTCCTCCCGATCAATGTAACTCCTTCTGGACTGATTTTCCTGTACCTCTCTGTGACATATTTCAGCCCGACAACCTATCTGATCTCTAGCCACCAACAGTGATTTCGAACCACCGAACTCTGAAACATCCTCCAGCCTCTACAACCCAGCTTTTTTCTTAAGGTTACCTCGTGCCTGCATTCCCCTTTATCTCCGGTTACAGATCCTCGGTCAGGGGAACCAACATATCAGAAACCAAACTTGCAAGAACAGAGGAATCTTCGGTTATCAACAAATTTGCCTCATTTTCTAAATGCTAATGAGATCACATTCAACCTTCTCAATCTTTTCCCATCAATATCCCTCAATTCTGAGGATCGGTCTGTTAAATCTGTGAAAAAGACCCCTTTCTTCATACTCTCTGTCTTGTGCCAATCAGACAAATCTTCTATCCATGTTCAGCATGTTGTTCTGAAATGGAAATTTCATTTCACACACACTGCTGGATTTATTTTTCTGTCTGGCTGTAATCAGCAGAGTTTTTCCATTTCTTTCCCATCTGTAATTCCCTGGGGAAGCTGCCTTCCTGACCAACTGCAGTCTTTTGCATGTAGGGACAGACACAGCGCTGGGAGGATGGAGCGTGTCTTGGAGGGGACCTTGAAAATGTTGGTGTTCTCGTGCACCGGGAGCTCCTGTTCTTCCAGGACATAGTGGTTACGGGTTTGTGAAGGGCTGCTGAAAGTGCCTTCCTGAGTGACCTCAGTGCTACTTGTAGATATTTTACACATTCATTCCTGAACATGAGCATTGATGCTGAGCCAGCATTTATTGTTTATTTGGTGTTGTCCCTGAGAAGGTGGTAGTGAGCTGCCTTCCTGAGCAACTGCACCAGCCGTTGGAACTGTTGTTATGTGTGTCCTCTCCAGCACGCGCTACAATACTCCTCATGTGTGTAACTACACACAGACAATGCAGCTCTCCCTTTTGTATCTGACATCCTCCCCGACTTATAACTCTTATAGTTCCTCGCAATATCTCACCTCCTCCATTCCCATCTGTGCTAGAGATCACTAAAATGTATTTAATCTTGCTTAAATTCTAATCACGTAAAATCACTCCTTTTTTAAATTTGTAGTCCCTTCAGCTTCTGTAACTCTCCATATAATAGTAATCAATGACAGCACAGGTTTCCTTCCTTAAATCTCTATAATGACAATGGTTGCGTGTGCTAAATTGGTACTTTTCTTCCTCCTTATTCATCTCAGGACTTCCAGTTCCTACAATCCCACTATTTGGAATGCTCCCATTCTCTGCACCTCCTCATGTCCTGAGGGTCCTCGAACACCATCAGAGCTCCAAAAGTTTCTATTCCGCCCAGTTACTGAACGTCTTCGAACTCTGTAACATACAACACTCGCTGGCTCTCAATTTGCATTTGTTAAAGTCTATGCATCTCTGTCAGCAGCTCAGAAAAAGCCCTTTAGACTCTACAAAATTGCATCATAAATAAGCCATTGTCTCTCTATTTCCTTTGCTGTCTTCAGCGCTTGCAACTCTCGCTGTATCTTCCAGTAACCTGCTTTAGGCACTGCAGGTCTGCATACCTCCCCAGATAACCTGTTCCATCCTATACAGTTCTCTCAGTTACTGTAACATCCTCTGCTCTGTCTAATCCTCATCGTTTTCACTGTCTTCCAGGCACAACGGCGATCCTGTAAGAGAGCAGTGCGGAATGGGATGTTATAAATCTCAGCTGAGGCTTGAGGCCGACCATTACCTGGGAGTCACAAAGGGAAGGAACCCCAGAGAGAGCAGCACAGACCGGGAGAATATACATCAGCAGCGAGGATCGAGGCTGACTGGGACTTGGAGTTGGAGAAGCAGCAGATCAGGAGGTTCGAAATCAGGATTGAGTCACAGTGGGAGTGAATATGTGAGCGAGCAACTTGGAGCAGGAGCTTGAGGCTGACACACACCTGGGAGAATATAAATCAGCACTGAGGATCTTGGCATAATCATGCCTGGGAGTCACAGAGACGGTGACCGTGTGAGGGAGCAGACTGGAGTGGGAGCTGGAGGATTACACGTACCTGGGAGTCACAGAGACGGTGACCCTGTGAGTGAGCAGAGTGGAGTAGGAGCTGGAGGATTACACGTACCTGGGAGTCACAGAGACGGTGACCCTGTGAGGGAGCAGAGTGGAGTAGGAGCTGGAGGATTACACGTCCCTGGGAGTCACAGAGACGGTGACCCTGTGAGGGAGCAGAGTGCATTGGGAGCTGGAGGATTACACGTATCTGGGAGTAACCGAGATGGTGACCCTGTGGGGGAGCAGAGTGGAGTGAATAATGGAGGATTGCACGTATCTGGGAGTCACAGAGACGGTGACCGTGTGAGGGAGCAGAGTGGAGTAGGAGCTGGAGGATTACACGTCCCTGGGAGTCACAGAGACCGTGACCCTGTGAGGGAGCAGAGTGGAGTGGGATCTGGAGGATTACACGTACCTGGGAGTCACAGAGATAACGTTCTGCTGCTGGGACCTGCCTGCACTGAGGTTGAAAGAAGTGTAAGAGCCATCACAGAAAATGCTGTAAGTTCATTGGCTGATAATAAACCGTTATTAGTGACTATCAGTTAATTGCTGTTAGTCAGCAAATTTATTTTTTCAACTTCTAAAGTAAGGATTGAACTCAGAAATATGAGGTGTATGTGAATTTATTGTACTGAGCCAGTAGCATAAATTAAGCTCAATAAGCCACAGTGGAATAAGGGACTTAACCATATTGTTATTTCCCGGATGTTAACTTCATTCTAAGTAATAAATTAAGTTACTCGAGGCATGTTGCATTTTACGACAAGGCAAGACATGTTTGTCAGAAGGAAAATGGTTCCTGTTGCATTGGGAAGTCATAGCCCCTGCTCATGTCCTAGATGAACACTGGGTCATAGAGATCAGACACTGACTAGAGACTTTGTGATGCTGAGAGTTAGAGGGATAGCGCACACACACAGAACAAATCATCCTGACACATGACTGCTTGGAATAAGGAAGGGAATTGGCGCCCAAGCAATCGAAGTGAAACAGCCAGGGAATCCAGGAATATCCCGGTGTCTCCCTCCCAAATCAGTTTCCCAGTTTGGAAGCTGATGAAGGTACTGACTGCTCAGGGGAGGGCAGTCAGAGCCATGTCTGTGGCACCACAAGCAGCCTTACTGTACAGGAGGGGAGGGAGAAGAAAGGAGGAGCAACAATCACAGGGATGTCAGGAAATTGAAGAAGGTGTCGGCGTGTCTGTAATTACAGGATAGTGGGGTTAAGAATGTCACTGTGTCTGCAGGACATTCATCTGGGGTTCAGTGAGCAGTCAAAGGTCATGTCCGTTTTGGTAGGAATGACCTGGGTAGGAAGGGTGAAGTGGTCTGGGAATCAGAATTTAGGGAGCAAGGTGGATGGTTAGCAAGCAGGAACTCAAATGTAGCAATCCCTGGGTTACTGCCAGTGCCGTGCGCAAGTGAGAACAGGACTCGGAGTTTTAGGTAGATGAGAGTGTGACTGGAATGATGGTGCAGCAGGAAAGGCTTCAGATTCCTGGGACATTGGGACTGGTTCTGGGGAAGGCAGTAATTGTATAAGCTGGATGGGCTAACGTGACAGAGCTGGGACTGAATTTCTTACGGGTGTTTGGGAGGGATTGAAAATAATTTGGTGGGTGCTTAGGTTGCAAAAAGGAATAGTAGAGGAGAGTACCAGGATTCTCAAAATAATGGGAGCTGCAGTTGGTACTAATTTACAACAACATGTTTAACAGTGGAAGATGGAGTAAGAAAGAAAGCCTTAATCTGAGGTACTCTGCATGGACATGAAGACTCAGAGTGTGGGGAGTTCCAGATGCAGATTGGTGTGTGGTAATCTGATGTGTTGATCACCCAGAGCTGGCTCAAGGAATGGCAGGACTTGGTGTTAAATATTGCTGGGTATGAAGGATTCCAAAATGACAGAAGGGAAGGGAAAGGTTGAAGGTAGAAGTATGGGTTTAGATTAGCGTTAGTTAAGGAGTCCAAGAGAAAGAGGATCCGTCCAAGGACAGAATGAATTTGGCTGGAGCTACAGAACAAAAAGTATACAAGTAAACTGTGAGGTACAGTCTGTCGGTCAGAAACCATTGGAAAGGATGGAGAGAATAAATATGCAAAGGCATTTGAGAGCGATGACAATACTACAGACTACTAATATTGAGAAACTTAATATTTCCAGATATTGACTGGGTTACTGGTTGTGAAGAGTCATGAGGGGCGAGTGTTCCTGGATTACATGGAGGACCAGCTCACTTCAGGAGTATGTGTCCAGCCCAAGAGAGCATGTACTGTTGGACCTTGTCCTTGGGAAAGAGGTGGGATCCAGTGTCAGTAGGGGAACGTTTTGGGGTGCAGCGATCGTTTTATCGTAAAGTTCAGGAAATGGTAGAGAATGATATGCAATAATTGAGAGTGAGAATCATTAGTTGACTGTGAGCAACTTTCACTGGGGCAAGAATGAGGCTGGGAAGGTTTGACTGGAACTCTAATTTGGTCAGAAAAGAGGTCAGTTTTAACTTTAATTGAAACTCAGAACCATATACAAACCATCCACAGCTACATGTGGTTTCCATTGTTTGCCTTTGATATTCGTTATTTCACTTTTCCTTCTCTGTTTTGAAAAGAAATCTGCTAAAGATTGTTTGATGTGTCTTGCCAGCATAATTTCACACACACTGTTTGCTTCCTAATTTCGCTTTGGACCTCACCCCTCCACATTCCGCACTCCTCTCAGCTTTCTGGGGTATTGAGTTCCCACTGTCTTATGTAAGCTTTCCTGTTCTGTCTGTGTGTTCCAAGATTTCAAGAGAGCTCTGGATTTAGCAGTCTGACGCTATTTTATTCTGTGAGATCACATTTCCTGGGAACCACTTTAATCTCCCCTCAGAATACCTGCCACTGCTTTGTTTCTGATTTATCTTCTCGTTATTGTTTCCTGTTCACTTGAAGAAATCCCTTCTCAGTTTAATAAAGTTAGACCGAGTTACACGAAAACTCCAACACTTAGTCTTGCTTTGTCCATTACAATACTTAAGTTAAAATCAAATGAATTATGATCACTGTTGCCCTTTTCCTTCCTGGTGGCAGTGGTAATGAGTGTGGATGGTACTGTCTAAGGAGGGCGATGGTACTCACACCTGTTGCTGAGTGTCGGTGGGGGAGGGAGGATGTCATTGTGGATGGGGACCAATCAAGTGGGCTGCTTATTCTTTAATCGTGTCAACCTGTCTGAGTACTGTTGGAGCTGCACTCATCAGACAAGTGGAGATTGTTCCATCAAATCCTGACTTGAACCTTGGAGATTTTGGACAGACTTTGGCAAGACAGGAGAAAAAATTACTCGCTGCAGGCTTCCTAACTTCTGATCTGATGCTCTAACTATAGCAGCTGTATAGTCTTGGATAAACCTGAGAATGTTAGTGCCAATGGATTCAGCAATGGTACTACCTTTGAATGTTGAATAGCGATGGTGGGATGGTTTATGATGGTTATTGTCTGACATTTGTGTGGCTCGAATGTTATTTGCCACTTGTCAGCCCAAGCCTGGCTGTTGTCTAAGTCTTGCAGCATTCAGACTGATTTCGTGATCTGAGGAGTAAGGAATTATAAACTCATGAGCAAATATCATTACATCTGACCGTATGAAGGAGTGAGCTTGCAGTTAGCTGGTTTTCCAAAGAACCCGTTGCCTTAGTTCTTCTAGATTAAAGTAGGTTTCAAAGTTGCTCTCCAATAAAGCTTGGTGCAGTGAACCTTGTAAATGGTATACAACGCTACTATTGAGCATCAGTGATGGAGTGGATGAATGGTCATGGAAGTGATAGTAATTAAAAGGGTTGGTTTTGTCCTGTGTTATTCCTGGGATGTAATTCATCACAGCCTTTGAGGAATCAGCAGGTCAGTTGCTCACTGCAGCTTTCCTCGCATCTGACTTGCTCTTAAAGGCAGTATTATTTATGGGGCCAGTCCAGGGCACATTCTGGGCAATGATAGCACCCAGGATTCTAATAAACATCGTGTTGGGGACTCAGTGATGGGAATGTTATGGAAGGTCAAAATGGTTTGAATCTTTATTGTTACTTATTGTCTAATATTTATGTGGCGTGATTATTAGTTGCCGTTTGTCATACTAAACCTGGATAATTTCCAGGTCTTGTTACATTTCAGCATGGCCTTTTTCAGGAATGGCATCATCAGTGAACATTGCCCCGTCTGACCTTATGATGGAGAGAGTGTCATTGCAGCAGCTGGAAATGGTTGAGCCTCGGACACTCTCTTTCGTGAGGAATTGCTGCAGAGCTCTCCTGGAGTTCCAGTTACTCACACTGGGAACAGGCATTATTGTTGCTGGGAATATTATTGTTGTTGGGGTTCATTACTCACACTAACAACAGGCATTATTTTTATGGGTGAATTACTCACACTGAAAACAGGTATTATTGTTGCTAGTGATAATTACTCACACTGACAACAGATTTTATTGTTGCTGGTGATAATTACTCACACTGACAACCAGATTATTGTTGTGGGGGGAATTGCTCACATTGACAACAGGCATCATTGTTGCAGATGATAATTACTCACACCGACAACAGGCATTATTGTTTTGGGGGAATTACTCACACTGACAACAGGCATTATTGTTGCTGGGGATAATTCCAAACTGGAGAGTAATTCCCCCAGATTTTGAGTAAGTATAATTATACTCGGGCTCTTATTGTCACACCCTGTCACATGGTGCCTTGATGTGAACAGTAATTACACTCACTGCTCGTTTGGAATTCTCCTCTTTTAAACTGAGCGTGCAATGGGCTCGGATCTGAGTGAGCCTGATGGGACATTAACTGAATGACACAGGTTATTGCTGATGGATCCCATTATTGCTGACACCTTCCTTCACATTTCCATGGTAGACCCTGCACCGATGGGTCAGCAACTGGCTGGAATACAAGGGCCCTGCGTTTTATGTACAGGACATACTTGGGCAGTTTATCATATTTTAGATAGGTCTCAGTGTTCTTGCTGGAATGGATCAGATTGGTTAAAGATGTGGCAATCTCTTGTGTTAAATCACAGTTTTCAGTGTCTCCAGCCATGTGTTGACATTGTGTGGGGTGAATTGAGTTGTCTGAAGATTGAGATATGTGATGCTGGAGACTACTGAAGGAGGCTGAAAAGGATCATCTGGTCAGCCCTTCTGGCTGAAGATTGTTCCAGTTACAGCAGCTTTATTTTTCCTTGATGTGCTACTGTCTTGCATAACTGGGGATTTCATTGTTAGAGAGTAGCCCTCTCCTCCAATGGTCTCATTCATTGTCCACTGTCGTTTATAACTAAATGTGGCAGGACCTTATAGATACATCTATACCATTGATTCTGGTATCACTGAGCTATGTCCATAACTGGCTGCTTATGCTTCTTAGCATGCAAGTTGGCCTGCTTTGTAGTTGAAGGCAATCAGATTTTCTCTAGGTTGTCCACTCATCTCTAAGTTTGGCTGGTGCTGCTCCCAGCATGTCCTTCTGCACTCTTCACGGACCCAGGAAGGGATCCGTGGCTTGATGATTACTATACAGTCGGAGGTATTTTTAGCCGTTATGGTTACTATACAGTGGGAAGTATGTCGGGCCGTGATGGTTACTATACAGTGGGAAGTATGCCGGGCTGTGAGGTTGCAGACTGCATGAGTTGTGCTGCTGCTGATGGCCCACTGCACCTCATGGACTCCTCGTTGTTAGTTGCTCGATCTTTTCAAATTCTGTCCCATTCAGCGCACAGATTGCTACATAAAATGGTGGAGGGTCTACAAAATTAAGATAGCCCCTCCTCCCTTTCAGGACTGTGGAGTGACCATTCTTACCAATATATGAAATGGAGAGGTGCATCTGCAGCAGGCAGATCGGTGACGATGTGGTCAATTATATGTTTCCCTTCTATTGATTCCCTCATAACTTGCCACAGAGCGTCTAGCCCCAACAGGATCCAGCATTAATGCTGAGCACTATATTGACTATATATACCAATATTGTATACATATTTCCTCCTCTGCCTGGCTGTTTCCTGTCAGTGGGACAGAGAGGATGGTGATGTTGCCGGAGACATAGACCTGTTCACAGAATCCTGCTCTACAGACAATATCTGAGTGTTGCTTGATTAGTCTGTTTGAAATATATGGCAGGTCACTTTTACATTTCGTGTCATAGAGAGTTATTGTCACTTTATGTCTTACATATTTGAAAATAAACCAAACATCATTGCTTTTCCGTTACAAATAATTGAAGTGAACAAAACTTAAATTACCAGCGTAAACACCTAATTATTGTACTACTCAGTGACTGTAGTAACCATTTTCAGATCAGCAAATTTCCTGCACATGACATTTTTTAAAAGAAAGCCTGAATTCAGAAAGAGCGTTATCACACCTCACCACTGCAATCTGCAAAATACCGACCATCAGCCGAATTTGTCCAGGGGGCTTCCAAACTTGAGCTGGACTGTTATTCACACTATCCCTACAACAAAAACAGCCCGAACCAAGAAGGGAGTGCATGAGACAGCCTGTTCAAAGGTCTATCATAGGGCTTCATGCTGGTCCACATACATTTCAGCACTTGTATAAATGACCTGCCAACAACCATGTCGTGCAATTTTATCTCTGCTGATGACTTGGAATGTGTCACCAAAGCTCTATAATTCTGCACATTGAACCCAATCCCCCTGAAGATGTTATAAATGTGATGGACTCCTGCAGCACATGGCCTCTTATATTGAACCCTCATAAACGATATTGAATGTACGTCAGCTCCACAATGTCAGTATCCAAACAGTAACCAGACTGAGCATTTCAAAGTACCTCATTGTGATTCGTTCACACTTTTCATTATATTCTCACCGTAAAATTGAACAGAACAACTGGCTGGGTTTGGAAACAAATGGAAATTTCTATGTAAATGTTTTCGGCATTGCTTTAACCACTGACAGCAACATTTTATTACTGAAGGCCGTAAAGTCTTTGATTGCTCACTTCGTACAAACCCACCCATTTGTTTTGCTCAAATTTATAGCAGGAATATCGTCAAAACAATGCACAAATCACAATAAGGAACTTTCAAATCATGCGCCCAAGATCAAATGATTAAGCATAAGGACTTTAAAAATGTACAAGTATTTTTACATGTATGAGTATTTGTGCTAATATAAAACACTAACATTTTTGTGACAATAATTTAACTGTGTCCAAATGTTCTACAGTCGGTACGAGTACATATTTGCTGCTTTTATCTCGCAAGTCAGTAATTTGGTTTGTGAATGTCAATGTCTGTGTGATGCTAGGTATATAGGCCTTGACTCTGAAATACTGACGTATTGTTTCAAATAGCATACCCCGACCCCAGCATCAGCTGTTCACAGCAAGCAAGGTACTGACTGGACCCAACCAACCTGCGCGCACAAACTCTCATCTCCCTGGCCAATATTGGTCATGCTTGGACAATATGTTTAATTTTAGTTCATTCTGTTGCTGATTACGTCAGTATTCATTGCCCATTCTCTCGTTTCCCTTGAAAAGGTGTTGGTGAATTGCTTTCTTGAACTGTTGTCGTCTGTGTGTTTAGGGAGACATAATGAGGGAAGATCTCGAAACAATAACACAAAATAAACAGTAACGTATTGCTAAACTAGGAGTGGTTTGGACAGAACATGAGTGCGCTAGTATTCCCATTTATCTGCTACTCTTGTCCTTCTGATGTCCCTGATTTTGAAAGGTGTAGTGTTCGAATCCTGCGTGAATTTCTTCACATCTTGTGTACAGTACACATTGCTGCTACCGAGTGTTAATGGATTAGAGATGAAGCTGCACTCATCTAGCTAAATGGGACAGTAATCAAAACGGTTAGGTGTGAAATAACTCTCACACTGCACTGACACATCTTCACTCAAGGACAGAAATAGTATGGGTTTACACACAGAATAAATGTACACCTATGTTAGCCCTTTCGTATTCCTCAGCCGTATTCAGCATTGTGTTGGATATGCTTTAAGCCACCCGTGACATTGCCTCCATCAAACAATGAAGGATAGGTACAGCATGGGGTTAGAAACAGGGTAATGTTCCCACTAAAACGACATGTTTCAAATTTCCAGGCCACGTCCAGCATGGAGTTAGATATTAATTAATCAGACTCCATATCGACCCCACACCAACAGTCCCAGGACAGGTACAGCACAGGATAAGATAAAAAGTAAAACACCACATAAACTGATGTACATCAGGAGCCACCAGAACAGCGTAATCACAACATCTAATACAGATTGATATTCACACTGTGCTAACCCAATCGAACACTGAAGGTTAGTTATAGACAGGAGTTAGCTAAATATTAAAGATCACCCTGCAGTATCCCCATCAGACACTTGCAGGAAATGGGCAACATGGGTGGCACAGTGGCTCAGTGGTTACCACTGCTGCCTCACAGCACCAGGGAACTGGGTTCGATTCCAGCTACAGGCGACTGTCTGTGTGGACTTTGCACATTCTCTCCATGTTTGCGTGGGTTTCTTCACATAATCCAAAGATGTGCAGGTTAGGAAAATTGGCCATGCTAAATTTCCTATAGTTCTCAAGGATTTGTGGGTTAGTCGGGGTAAATGTAGAGGAATGAGTTTGGGTGGGATAGGCTTTGGAGAGTTGGTGTGGACTTATTGGGCCGAGGGCCTTTTTCCACTCTGCACTACCACTATCACACAGATTCAGGACAGGTAAAGGAAAGGTTTTGACACAAGTTAAAGCTCCATCTACACTGTTCTCTGTCAAACACTGTCAGGTCAGTGTAATAATGCTGCCACTTTCAGAAGGTTATTTTGTCCTTGGGTTTTTTTTGTAAATGAGAAGTTGTTACGGCAGAGGTGTCAAAATGTCTCAGAAAGAGCCTAGTTGAACAATGGTAGAGGAGTGGCCAGTTCTCCCCGTTCAGGCTTTTGTTCTGATTTGGTTTATTTGGAACAGAGAAGCTGCCGATAGCAGGCACAGAAACTGCTGCAGCTGAAACAGATTCCATACTTCAGTAGATGATCCCTGACTGAATTTTATCTCAGAAATCTCTCCTGCCTGCAAGATTCTGTGTTTACATTTACCTTTCACCAAATTGTGTGTTTATGGGATGTTACGGGAATTGGAACAGCTCATTGGTTAAGTTGCGTTCCTGAGGTGCTTGAGTTTTCAAATAATGAAGTTATTCTAAATTCTGTTTTCTTCGTGTTTCAGCTGTAGTATTTCGACAACATTGTGTTCTGCTTAAAGCTGAGTGGTTTGACCAGCTGCATCACTCCTGGAATATCCACTCCACATCGTGGAGACCACGCTTGGAATATTGTGTCCTGTTCTGGTCGCCCTACTATAGAAAAGCTACAGATGCTTTGGAGAGGATGCAAAGAAGGTTTACCAGGATGCTGCCTGGACTGGAGGGTTTGCCTTATGAAGAAAAGTTGAATAAGCTCGGACTTTTCTCTCTGGAGAGAAAGAGGAAGAGAGGAGATCTGAATCGAGGTATACCAGGTAATGAGAGGCATGGATAGAGTCAATAACCTGAGACATTTCCCCAGAGCAGGATTGACTGGCATGAGGGGTCATTGTTTTAAGATATTAGGAGAAGAGTATCGAGGGGTCATCAGTGGTAGGTTCTTTACACAGAGAGTTCTGAATGCATGGAATGTGTTGTCAGCAGTGATGGTGGAAGAAGAACCATTAGGGACATTTAAGTGAATACTGGACATGCACATGGACAGCAGTGAATTGAGGGGTGCGTAGTTAAGGTTATTTTATTTTACATTAGGATTAATCTTCTGCATAACATTGTGGGCCGAAGAGCCTGCTTGGTGCTGTACTTTTCTATATTCTATGTTATGTGTTCTATTTTATAGAAGACCTTCCCTTTTTAAAAACAGTCTATCCTTCCATTCTTCCTACCAAAGATGCTGCCTCACAAGTTCCGACATTTTATTCTACCTGCCATTTTTTACCCATTCTCCTCATCTGTCCAAGTACTTTCGCAGCTACCTGCCTATTTGACATTTGCAAACTTAGCAACAATCCCATCAGTTCCTTTGTCCAGAATGTTAATGTATAACGTGAATAGTTGTGGACTCAACTCTGATTCCTGCAGAACTCACTTAATCACCGACTACCTTCCATGAAAAAGACCTCTTCATCCTTACTCCCTGCCTACTGCCAGTCAGCTAATCCTTTACCCACGCTGAAAACTTGTCCCTGACATCTTGAGTTTTTTCCTATTCTTCAGCCTGCTGTGAAACACCTAGTCAAAGGATAAGTTAGTATTCGTATATTTGAAAAATAGCCAAATTGATGCTGGAAGTTTGGATGACATGCCCTTACATTGCACAAGGAAGAAGCTGATACACAAGAGAACAAACTATGTTAAGAACATAATGAAGATGAGACATGATGTACAGATTCAGTAAGTGAGCAAAAGTTGTAAAACAATGTGAGCGCATTCACACCAAAAATCAAAAAGCTAACATATTTTAAATAGAGAATCAAAAAACAAGTCACGGGACGATCTGTTTGTTGCTGTCTATGAAAAACAGAAGATTGACTCCCGGGCATAGCAAATGACTAGGTTTCTTCACTCGACTGATTTTTGGTATGAAGGTTTTGGCTTAGCATAAACTGCTTAACATGTTAGGCCTGCATTCCTGGTTGTTTAGGTCCACAGATCCCTGGAAATACATGGTCAATTGCTGTCTTCTTCCAACATTGCATTGACTCTGGAGCAGTTCCTGCAGATTGGATGGTGGGAAATGTAATTTTACTGTTTAACATGACAGAGAGAGGAAAGTAAATCAGTGATGGACAGAACAGTCAGCCTAACGTCAGTGCAGGAAACTGTTAAGTTTTACTATCAAAGTTATATTAGCACGTGGAAAATATTTTGGGAAATTGATAATATTTTACAGCAGTAATCAGAGATGAAATAACTGAAGATTCATCCAATGAAGTTTACCGGGTGGAGCTAAGAAATAAGAAGGGAATGGTAACGTTATTGAGGTTGTACTATTGGCCCTAAATAGTCAATGGGAATTAGTGGAACAACTGTGCAGGGAGACTGGGCAGATTTGCAGGAACAATAGAGGAGCAATCATAGGAGATTGAAATGTTTCTAACATAGAATGGGACTGCCAGAGCGTTGAGGATTAGATGGAGTGGAATTTGCTAATGCATTCAGGAATGTTTCCTCAAGCATTTAATAAGGGGTCCTGCACACAAAGGGGAAAATATGAACTATGTTTGTGAAATAGGGCAGGATAGGTGACTGAGGTGACAGTGGGGAGCACTTTTGAACCAGTGAACATGGTTGTGTTAATTTCACAACAGTTTAGGAGAGTGATAATACTGGTCCATAGGTTCACTTATAAAGTGGCCTAAGACAAATTTTAATGGAACTAAGCGCGATGTTGCGGGGTTGATGGGAGTAGTTTGTTTACAGGTAAACTGATCTCCGACAAGTGGGAGGTCTTTTATAAGTGTGATAGTTAGCATTCAAGGTCTATATGTTCCTGTGAGGATAAACTGCAACGTTGGCAGGAAAAAGGAACCCAGGATGACAAGCGATATTGAGACCTTGACCACAAAAAGGAGGGATGCATCATTCAGGTATAGGCAGCTGGGAATAAAGGAAACCCTGAAGGTATACAAAGGATACAGGAATTTACTGAAAAAAGAAATCAGGAGGGCGAATAGGGGGAACAAGATAGTCTTGGCTGAGAAGGTTAGGGTGAATCCAAAGAGGTTCTTTAAGTATATTAAAAAAAAAAGAATAACTAGAGTGAGAATTGGGTTACCTTAAGGACCAAGGAGGAAATGTGCGTGCAGAACCAGGGTAAGGTTGTCAGTGAATATTTCTCCTTTGTGTTTACTGGGGAGAAACATTTGAATACCTTGGAACTTGGGGAAGGTATTTGAGAAAACTTGGGGACATTCTATATTAGCTGAAAATGTGTTGCTGGAAAAGTGCAGCAGGTCAGGCAGTATCCAAGGAGCAGGAGAATCGATGTTTCGGGCATGAGCCCTTCTTCAAGAATCTGCCCGAAACGTCGATTCTCCTGCTCCTTGGATGCTGCCTGACCTGCTGCGCTTTTCCAGCTACACATTTTCAGCTCTGATCTCCAGCATCTGCAGTCCTCACTTTCTCCTAGACATTCTACATTACATTAGAATAGATGTGGGATGTATTAGAGTGCATGAATTTGGATACATGTCTTAGTCCTGACGAGATATATCCAAGAACACTGCAAGGGGCTCGAATAGAAATTGCAGAACTTTGGCTAGATATATTTGCAACACTGTTAGCTACAGGTGAGATCCCGAAAGACTGGAGAGTAGCGAACGTTGTGACAATATTCAAGAAAGACAACAGAGAAAAGCCTGGGAACTACAGACCAATAAGCTTGATGTTTGTGGTGGGTTAGTTTTCTGAGAAGATTCTGAGAGATAAGGCATAAATGCATTTGGAGAGACAGGGTTTGTTTCAGAGTAATCAGCATGGCTTTGTATGTAGGAGATTAGCCTTACAAATTTGTTAGAGCTCTTTGATGAAGTAACCAAGCATGTTGATGAGGGCAGAGTGGTAGACGTAGTCTGGATAGATTTCAGAAATGCCTTTGATACGTTTGGCCTTGATAGGCTCCTCTGGAAGGTTAGATCGCATGGAATCCAGGGCAATATGGCAAATTGGATACCCAATTAGCTTGATGGTGATGAGCAGATGGTAACAGTGGAAGGATGCATTTATACTGGAGGACTGTGACTAGTGGAGTGCCTCAGAGGTCGGTGCTGGGCCCATTGCTGTTTGTTACCTATATCAATGATTTGGATGAGGGTGCACAACACATGGTTGGTAAGTTTGCAGATGACATTAAAATAGTTGGTAACTTGCACAGTGAGGAAGGTTATGAGAAATTGCAGTAGGAACTTGATCAGCTGGAGAAGTGGGCCAAGAAACGGCAAGTGGAGTTTAGTCCAGATAAGTGTGAGTTCTTGCATATTGGAAAGTCAAATCAAGATAGGAATTTCATAGTGAATGATAGGACGTTAAGGACTGTAGTGGGGGTTCAGGTGCACTCTTCTCTGAAAGTGGAGTAACAATTAGACAGGGTAGTGAAGAAGGCTTTTGACACACTAGGCTTCATGATTCAGGGCATTAAGTACAGAAGTTGGGAAATTATGTTGCAGATGTGTAGTACGTTAATTAGACTGCACTTTGAGTATTGTATTCAGTTTTGGTCACCTAACTATAGGTAGGATGTTATTAAACTGGAAAGCGTGCAGAAGAAATTTACAAGAATGTTGCCAATGTTCCAACGGTCTGAGCTACAGGGAAAGATTGGACAAGCGAATACTTTTCTCTTTACTGCCGAGGAGACTAAGAGGGGATCTTATAGAAGTTTTTACGTTCAAAAGAGGCATGGATAGAGTGAATGCACTCAGTCTTTTCCCACTCTCGGGGAAACGAGGACTCGAGGGCATCAGTTTAATGTTCGAGGGGAAAGAATAAGAGGGAACCTGCAGGGCAACTCTTTACTCATACGAAGGTACGATTTTGGATTGAGTTGCCAGTGGTCGTGGTTGGGGCAGGGATATTAACAGCTATTGAAAGGTATTTGAATAAATAATTGAATAAGAAATATTGAGGAGGATATGTTCCATGTGCAGGGAAATGGGGTTAGCGTAGATGGATGGTTTGGTCGGCTTAGACCAGTTTGCACAAACAGGTCTGTCTTTGTGCTGATGGGATTCTATAATCATTTGAATCTATGACTGTAGAGATTGCGTGCAAACGGGATATTTTTAATGTTTGGGGAATGTAAAACATGTTTTAATGTTGGGTCAGATGGGAAAAGTATTTATGAGTGAGATGAGAAAAGCCAAGACACTGTACACATTAGGGCATGAAGCAGTTTGTTTTTAAATAGATCTTCATGGTAATCAATTAAAAAGGAAAGAACGCGGGAATATGCTTTTGGTATTGATAATATAATCGTATTGGATAGGGGAGCACTTTTAAACTGATTAATGCTGGATTTTTCCACCCAGTCTTGATGATTCCATATTTGAATTCAGAGGGATCCCTGTTTCACTTTTTGTCACATATCTCCACCAATCACTACATTTTAAAATATAACTGCGTTGGTAACATTAAAAATAAATACAGGTCTCAGACTTTATCTAGTTCAGCGTTAACAAGTTTGCCAAGTTTACATATTAAGTAAAACATTGTCGTTATTATCAAGCTAAAACACCCCAAACAAAGCTACAATGAGGAAATGTAAAGCTCTTCAGAGTGTTATCTTTGAAACACTTTGGAGGAATAAGTGAGGACTGCAGATGCTGGAGATCAGAGTCAAAAAGTGTGGCACTGGAAAAACACAGCAGGTCAGGCAGCATCCCAGGATCAGGAGGATCAACGCTTCAGGCATAAGCTCCTCATCAAGAATGCCTGATGAAGGGCTTCTGACCGAAATTTCGACTCTGATGCTCCTCGAACACTGCCTGACTTGCTGTGCTCTAAAGTCTGGTTGAAGATTTGCTGTGCTCTTCCAGTGCCACACTTTTTTTTACTTTGAAACACTTCGAACAAATGATAGTTAAACTCATGACCAAGAAGAAATAACAGATAACACTAGATAGTGTTGCGATGCGGTTCTGCTCACACAGCCTGCTGGTGCTGGACTCCAGTCCTTGACCAGTTGTATTTGGCTGAATGACCTTTGCTTCAGCTGCCAGGTTTTTTTTTAGAACGCATACCCCACAGTAATTCACCACAAGTGGGAAAGATGACGTTGGGTTTCTCAGCTTCTCCATGCTGCTGTATAGAGAGACAGAGGGCTGTGAGCTCATGCTTCACAGGCAGCATAAATTCTCTCCTTCTCTGAGTTCCAACATGCAATAGTTTTACCCCAACCCCAGACTGAATGTCATGAACTCTCTCTGAATGTTTCTAGACTGAAACATCTGCCATCTTTAGCAGTGCTACTTATTATTATGTCGGTCAAGAGATTTTATTTTTATGATTCATATTTTTATAATATGTTAAAATGAAAAGATCTTATTCAATGATTATTTCCCCAACATTGAGTTTCCTTCACAAGCAGAAGTATCCATTGGATATACACACAAAACACACTGCTGAAGGTCTTATATCTCACCAACTAAACTTTGATATCATAAACTCTTCATTCCAGGAATGAGTGAAGGTCGATATCCCTGGGAATTACTACAGTTACGGAGATCAAACTACAATGCACGAAGAAAACGACTGTTTGAAAGTTCAAAGCTTTTGCAGAAACAAAGCATTGTTTCATTATCTTCTGGCACTTCCTCTATCTGCATGATAACGTCTTTTGAGATTCATGAACGAGGACAGACAAATCTCTCTGGATCACCAAGTTCTGGGATGTTTCTCCATTTCAATCTTTTCCTGTTGTTTTATCCTTTGTGCCATAATATGCTAGTTCCCATAACATATGCAGTGCTACTGTTTCTGACGAATGCTTGTTCACTCACTTCCCCTGCCTATGTCCCACTGGAGAGTCTCATACTCCACTTGACAACTTATTGAATGACCATCTTGATGCATGAGTTAATTGAACACCTATAATTTCATTACCATCATCCAAATCATTCAGATACACTGATATCTTTGGCTCTCCAACAATTAATGCTTTTCAAACCTTACATTTACACATTTATCCCGACTTTTTACTGCCTTAGTATTGAAGCTTTAAATGGCTCATTCTGTGCTCAATTACGTAATCCTGACTCTGCTTAGCATTTTAGAGAAGATGAATCTTCTATTCGAGGGTAACAATTCTGGGTGGTTGAATCGTCTTCCTCGGGCACAATAGCAGCCTTGAAGGACTGGCTAAGAAAGCTACACACGTTAAGAGCAGCAATTGGCTATTGTGTCCCTCGAACCTGCTGTACTATTGAGAGATCATTGCTGATCTGATTGTGCTTGAACATCCCACTGTTCTAAATAACATTGGCTCCTTTGTCCATCCTCTGAAGCTCAAACTCAAATACTTTCCATAAGCCAGACAGTCCTGCTTCCTGGAATGAGAATTTTACAGTCAGCACTGTCCTCAGGAGAAAAGAATATCCTTTTGTCAATCTGAAAAAGGAGAGTCCTTATTTAGTAATAGTTTTCCTTCACACAAATTTAAGAGCTATGTGATACAAGTGCAAATATAGGAGCATATGCAGGTCATTCAGTTGATCAACCCTATTCCACACAACCTTTAATTCAGTATTCAAACAGGAATCAAAAGTCTCTATTGCTCCCTGGAAAGATCTGTTTAAAGCAGGAATTACATTTGTGATGATGCTTTACTTTAACAAGGTGAGTTTGTCCTTTTTTTAAGGAGAGTTTCTAAAGACAGAGGTGCTGAGCGGTCTAAGAAGAGCTTAATTTAATCTCTTGAGCTTAATTTAACAATGGCTGGAGAATGGCCAGTTCCCCCAGTTCAGTTTTTCTCTCGTTTGCTCTCCCTCGGGCAGTCACAAGATACTGGAGACCAGGAAGGTTGTAAGCTTTAGCAAATGATTCCTGATTGTCTTTCTTTGGATTTGCATTTGTCTGTGAGAAAAGGAGAGGTAATTACAGCAATAGCTCGGCACTAAATTTGGTGCAAATGCCAATGGAGTGTTTGGCAATGGCTAGAATACAATGGCAGGTGATTAAAGTTCAGAAATTGGCACTTACTAAAGTCGCTGTAAGAGGATGGAGGTGAAAGTAGGAGGTCAGCTTAATGAGGAGAGGATGAACAACCTCATCGTTGCCAAAGTCCTGTTGAGGATCTCTTCAAATATACATAAGCATTGCTAAATTTGATGATAAGAGTGTAGAAACGTTTTCAACTTAATTGAGTAAGTGACTAAACAATTAAGTGGCCAGTGACCATATTGGTTTTGTTGATCAAAGTAAAGCTGAAAGGTAGAGTTCGTGAGGTACTCACATCACTGTCAGAGGAGATATCTGAGGCCTAAGAGGAGATGAAGAAATCCATCTTAAATGCATAAGAGCTTGTGCCAGCATCCTACAGATAGCAATGCAGAAGTCGAAGGAGGAACTGTAGTCAAATGCACATTGAGTTTGGAAGAATCAAAGTAAGGAATTGTGATTGGTGAATAAGGGAATTTAAAAAAAAACATGTGACATTCTTAGAGGGACAATTATTTCGAAGGAGTTCAAAAATTCCTGAGATAATGAGAACTCAAGTGGAAGATCAGAGAGTTAAATTAGCAAGATGAGTACTGAAATGTCTGATGATTATGACTTGGTTCGTAAACCAAAATTGAGCTTCCAAAGTCAATATCAATCCATGGGGGGGTCGAATTTGGGGAATAGAGAAAGCCTCTCTCAGTGAGGGAAAGATCGATAACGGTGAAGATGATAAAGATAACTTACCACAGGGTAAAATGGAAACCAATGAAGTGGAAAGAAAAGTTAAAAGCTCCGGTGTTTTCACTGCTATAAAGTAGGCCATATGAAGTCACAGTGTTGGTGTTGCTGGGAGAACATAAATGACGAGCAGGTGGTCATATAGAGGCTATGAAACTCAAGCTAAAAAAGACAAAAACATTTTTACTGGCTTGGACTGCGTAAAAATGTAATTGAATTTTATCAGATAGATCATTCATGTCAAGTAATTGGAAAAGCACAGGCAGTAATAAAATCCGCACCACTTCTGCATTTGGGAAACCTTTAAAAAGAATCCTAATTGATTGTGTAGGACCCCTGCCTCAATCAATATGTAGGAATCAGTATTTGTTAACAATCATGGATGTGTCTACAAGAATTGCAGAGGCCATTTCTTTAAGCAATAATACAGGTTAAAGTGTTGTAGGAGAGCTGCTCAAATTTTTGGCTAGATAGGGACTACCTACAGAGTTAAAACCAGATCAAGCGTCAAAATTTATATCAAAGTTATTCAGGAAACGTATGAATAGTTCAGGAATAAAACAAATCAAATAAACTGCCGATCATCCAGAATCGCAAGGAGCACGAGAAAGTTGAAATCAGACATTAACGACCATGTTCAGGGTGTTTTATGAAGAGAATCCAGATGACGGCGATGAAGGAATTCTGTTTGTCCTTCTTGTCATTAGAGCTGCAATAAATACATCGATCAAATTCAGTCCATTTGGATGAGGTTTTTGGGCACGAGGTGAGAGAGTCACTAAAATTGGTGAAGGAGAAATTGCTGAGACAAAATTTAGAGACCACATCTCTGGACTATGTGTCATTTTTTTGCGAATTGGTAAATAGAGTGGGGGAATTTACAACACTGATCTTTAAAAATATCAGATTATGAGATGAAACAGGAAGCAGAAAAAAAATCAAAAACTCACAATTGTACTGTCAGAGATAAGGTGTTAATATTGCTTCCAATGAACCTTAAAAGCAACGTTTCATTGACTTTATTGATTCGAAGGGAGATTGATTGAGGTGAACTATTTGACAAGGTCTCCAGGCAGAATGTAGTCTCATTGAGTGCGTCATGTTAATATGCTCATAACATATTTTGGCAGAAAAGTGAAAAAGGAGACTAACTTACTGCGTACAGCACATAATGAAGAACACAATTCAGAGGATTCTCAAGTGGACATTCCTCAGATTCGACTGTTCAATGAGGATATTGTCAAAATTGTATTAGATTATTGCATTACCTTCCAGCAGAAAATCAACATGACCAGAAACAGTTAGTAGTATCGCATGGGGAAATATATTTGAATAAACGGGGAAGTAATAATCGAATTATGCATGATGTAGGAAAATGATGAAGTGCTGTTCCACTTAAGCAACGTCCTTGTAAACTTAATAGTCTAATGATAAAAACAACACAACATAAGGTGGAAGTCCAACAGGTGCATCTGGAGGCACTAGCCTTTGGAGCACTGCTCCTTCAACAGGTGGTTAGAGGGCCACATACCGGCCCTCTGACGTTGGCTCACTTGTTAAAAAATGAGATTGAACGCATGCTCCAGGACAACATAAGCAAATTTATTTGTAGTGACTGGAGCTCACCCATGATAATGGTTTCAAAACCAGATGGTACACAACGTTTATGTCAGTACAGATGCAAAATTTGATTCACACCTGATTCCACATTTGGAAGACAGTATTGGGAATTGGGACAGACATATATTTGCTCGCATGTACCTTACCTCAAAGAGCAGAAACAATTTTTGGTTTTGAAACACCGAATAGACTATATAATTAAGAGTTATGTTATTTGTTATGAAAAATACACCAGCCACATTTCAAAGTAGGAACCAATAAAGTCATTTCAATATTACCCAGTTGTTTGTTATGTATGGATAACCTGGTGATTTTTAGGCATACATAGTGAGAACATTTAGAGTGATTGAGTCAGAGAGATGTGATGCACAGAAACAGACCGTTCAGTCCAACTCATCCATGCCAATCAGTTATCCTAAACTAATCTCGTCCCATTTGCAAGCAACGGTCAAATATCCATTTAATACTTTGTCTATTTATCCTGTTATCAAAGTGCAAGTGTACTGTACCTTTAGGAAATTTGAAGAGCCAGTAAGGACTTCCTAACACAGTACAAATTGTTCTGAACGAGGTAAAAATGTCGTACTAGGTCAAAACCAATTGTACAGCTGTTTTGCTGTGGAAAAATAATTCAAATTTGCCCAAGCAGTTTGAATTATGCCCCAATATGCTAGAATCCAATAAAATTGAAGTTAGTACTTTGATAAAATGAAAACTAATGGAACGATCTGATGTTTTATAAGTAACATGCAAAATGTCCCTAAACTCCTACATCCGATAAGAAGATCCTATCAGTCTATTAAAGATCATCTTTTTTCCTTCACAATTTACGGATGGAAAAAATAGGACTGTCTTTTGCTCTAAAAACGTTCTTCGGCCTAACATAGTACTTGTGTTTTACATTTTTAAAATCTAATGAGTAGAATGATTTCAATAAATCATGCAATCAAGAAAAAAAACTCACTACTTCTACCTACTACCGTAAACATAAATTAAGGTTACATGTTAAAACTATAACTTATTGTTTCTGTGCTGTGAGACTCCCAAACAGGTTCCTCCATGGTCAGCTGTGAATTTCACTGTTTGTTAATTTTTCCTAGATGCACTCCGATGTCCAGAGATCTATGAACTCAAGCAGAAAAGGCTGTAGCATGCAGATTCACTTCTTTGTCAGTCGCAGTTTTGCAGAATTAAGCAAATTGTTCGAACGACTTCAGGAGAGAGGCTGGGTGATAAACCTGGCTAAGAGTGAATTCGTCAAAGACAAAGTCATGTACGTGGGTCATGTTATCGGACCTCACGGAATGTGAAACACAGATTATTCCGGAAATTCCCACACCCTGTAAAAAAGGGATTGCCTGGACTGAGGGGGTTATTTTGGAAATTCATTCCGAAATTTAAAAGTGTGGCTGCTCCACTCACTGAATTATTGAAGTAATGCAGGAAAATTCATTGAAGAACACCCTGTCAGAAAGCATTTGACAGCCTGCAAGCTGTGTTACTCACTGCCGCTGTATTAGCCACACCTAACTATGCAAAGTATATCAAGATGACTATAGGTGTGAGTGATGTGGGTGTAAATGCTGTACTCTTACAAGACGAAAACTAGAAGATAGAAAGAATTATTAGATGCTTTTCCAGGAAATTGAAAATTCATCAACAGAAATGTACAGCAATTGAGAAGGAGACTTTGAACTTGGTATCGCCATTTAAGTCTTGATGTGGCCAATAATGTTCCTTATTCGAGTGTGTGGTGCTGGAAAAACATAGCAGATCAGACAGCATTCGAGCAGCAGGGTAATCAAAGTTTTGATCATAAGCCCTTTATCAGGAATGAGGCTTGTAGGTTCATTGGCTGGGAGGTAAATGGGGGGGGTGGGGGGTGGAGTGGGGCTGGGGGTAATGTAGCTGAGAGTGCGTTAGGTAGATGAAGTGGAGGTGAAGGAGGTAGGTAGGAGAGAAGGATCAGCGGAGAGGTGGGAAGGCAGACAGACATCTGGGACAGGTCTAGTGGTTTGGTGCCAAGTTGGCGATTGGATCTGGGATAAGATGGAGGTAGCGGAACTAAGGAAAAAGGAGGCAACTGCATTAATGCCGTGTGGTGGAGGGTCCCAAGGTGAAAGGTGAGGCGTTCTTCCTCCGGGCGTCGGTTGAATAGAGATTGGCATTGGAAGAGACCCAGGACCTGCATGACCTCGGAACAGTGAGAAGGGGAGTTAAAGTGTTTGGCCATGGGGCGGAGGGGCTGATTCGTGCATTCATCCCGGAGATATTCTCTGAGCCATAACCCAGCGTTCCAACTCGGCACCGCCCTCATGGCAGGAGCGGACAGACTGAAATAACCTGTATTAGTGAATGTGTGCATGATTATTGTCAATGTGATGTATATGTGCTTTAGTGTATTAACAAATTAAGACTAAAGAGTATCAAATGAACTCAACTTTATACTTTGGTGTTTCTTCTTTTAAGGAAGGAGGGTGACGCTGCTGCCATTTTAATGAGGTGATTTTGTTGTTTTTTTAAAGAAAAGTCTTAAAAACAGAGATTTCGAGGGAAGAACCTAGTTAAGCAGTGGCACGTGAGTGGTCAGTTCTCCTAGTTCAGGTTTATTCTCATGTTGGTTTAGCTCTGGCAGTCACAAGTTGCTGGAGACCAGGAAGCTTGCAAACTTCAGAAAA
The DNA here is from genome assembly GCF_020745735.1 of Hemiscyllium ocellatum. Lineage (NCBI taxonomy): Eukaryota > Metazoa > Chordata > Chondrichthyes > Orectolobiformes > Hemiscylliidae > Hemiscyllium > Hemiscyllium ocellatum. The sequence goes on along the minus strand of NW_026867720.1, from coordinate 2,095,989 downwards.
TGATTCCTAACTGACTTTGTCTCTGAAATCTCTCTGGATGATGTTCTCTCCTGCCTCGAAGAATCTGTGTTTGAATTTGCCTTTTTGCCAAGGAATGTGTTTATGGGATGTGACATGATTGGAGCAATGCAGCAGTAATGTTGCTGTATCGCATCAGCTAAATTTATCAATGGTAAAGTTGTTCTAAATTCTTTTTTGTTGTTTCTGCTTGCGTGAAACCAAGTGACTTGACCAGCTCCAACCCTTCTGAAATATCAATCTCACCTCTGACTTTAAACTAAGAAAACGATAGTGTCCAGACTGCATTCTTGAACTATAACACCTTTGAGATAATAAATACCTGCTTATTTTCACCTAAAATTTGTGGGGCCCAGACTATAAAGTGTGCAGCCTACTTCTGGCACCCGGGAATGGGGAAGCATGATCTTAGCAGCTACCTGTCAAATAAAGTCTGTAACATTTCCATCTGAATAAGATCACTGCTTCTTCACATAAACTCCCGTGTGTATAGGCCCAACTCTCACCATTCCCACTGATGATGCACAAATCAAACAAGTAAACTGTCTCTGAAAATGCTTCAAATGCAGTTATAATCATTCTCATCAAATTGTACTGTTGATGCTCACTGTTTCAAATCTTCTTTGTTTTGTGCATATTGTCAGAACTCGCTCCTCATTCCTCAAGAATCCATCACTCGACTCTGCTTTGAGTTTATTTGACATGATTCCAAAAATGCACTGCTCAAACACGGATGACTGGGGAACATTATATAAACAGCATTCCCACTGTTTTGTGTTTTTTTTTCTTTTGATTATTGTCTTATGCAGACTCTCACTCACCTTTAATCAATAGGATTATAATTCCTAAACTAATTTAATTCAATAAAATTTGAACATATTTCGTTCTGATGCACAATGTATCACAAACATCTCGAAATCATAAATGGGCCCTTCAGCCCATTGTGTCAAAGGAAGGAATCGAACTCGCTATGCACAATTTTCCACTCACATCTCCAGATTGTTCTAATTTTTCTCTCTCTCTTTGTATTTTATATATATATGTGTATATATATATACACACACACACACACACACATACACACACACACACACACACACACACACACACACACACACATATGCTTTCTAATCAACAGCTTATTTTATTTCCAGATTTCGTACTCTGCAAATTTCGAAGGCAACTTGATAATGAAATTGTTGGAATTTAGAATGATTCTGGTCATTCCCCCCCACTATTTCCAGCCATTCTTCCCTCAATGATCGCAAAGTCTTCTATTTAGACTTCTAAATGTGCTGCTTCATTGTCATAGAAAAGGTGTTAGATTGAAAGAAGTTAACTGGAGCTCTGTGTTCAGTGACTGTAATTAATGCAAATCTCCATGGATTCTAACATTATCGCTGGAGAGTTTCTCTCTTCTATTAATACCAGAGTCCGATCAATGAGCTAGCCTATAGCATCTGTAGAAACATCATCTCGACACTAACAGGGATCAGCAGCTCCACAGAAAAGGAGAGAAGAGATCAGAGTCTGAGAACATTAGACTGTAATGTTACAGCAACGGATCAGAATATAACAACATTAAACTGGAATGTTACAGCAATGAATCATAGTTTTATAGCATTAAACTGGCATGTAATGACAATGGGCAGGAGTTTATCCGTTGGTCTTTCCTGGCTTTCTCAGGAGTGGCCAACCTTGTCAACACGGATCACGTGTGTACTTTGGGTGATGCAAGCTGGTTATTATCCCATCCTCGCTATCATTGGTGTCCCTGGTAAGTGTCTCTATCATACTATTTACTGTATTAGGCGTGTTGCACAGACTTACTGTCCTTTTTTTAAATTCTAAAAGGATTGAAACGTGTCATAATATCCATTCGTTAGCTTTAACTCTTATCAAACAAGTTTAAGCGAAAACCAAAGATCAGCAAGGCAGCCTACATGTGGAACCACAGAAGATGGGGAGACTTAATTGAAAATTTTGCATTAATATTAACTGTGAAGAAGGACATAGAAGATTATAGAATGTGGGAAGTAGATGGTGAAATCTTTTTTTTAAAGTTCATATTACAGAGGAGGAGGTGCTGGATGTGTTAAATGCATATAGGTGGATAAATTCCCAGGACCTGACCCTGTAACTCTATAGGAAGTTCGGCAACTGGTTGCTGGGCCCCTTGCTGAGATATTTGTATCATCCTTCGTCACAAGTGAGGGGCCAGGAGACTGGAGGTTGGCTAACATGGTGCCACTGTTTCAGAAAGATGGTAAGGAAACACCAGAGAAGAATTGACCAGTGATCTAGACATCAGTGGTGGGCAAGTTGTTGGAGGGAATCCTGAGGGATAGGATTTACATGTATTTGGAAAGACAATGACTGATTTTGTTTAAACAACATGGCTTTGTGTGTGCAAACTAATGTCTCACGAACTTGTTTGAGTTTTTTTGAAGAAGTGATGAAAAGGATTGATGATGGCAGAGTGGTACGTGTGATCGATATGTATTTCACTAAGGATTCGATACTGCTCCTGGTGCTAGACCGATTAGCAAGGTTAGACCACATGGAATACAGGGAGAACTAGCCATTTAGCTACAGAACTGGCTCAAAGGTAGAACACCGAGTGTGGTGGTGGTGGTGCCACGGTGATCAGTGTTGTTTCCATAACTTTTCATCATTTATATGGATGGTCTGGAAGTATAGTTATCTGTAGATAACACCAAAATTGGAGGTCTTATGGACAGCAAAGATCGCTATCTCAGAATAAAAAGTCCCGAGAACTGGCAGATGGAGTTTAATTCAGCTAAATGTGAGGTGCTGCATTTTGGAAAGGCAAATCATAGCAGGATTTCTACAGTCAATGGAAATGTCTTGGGGCTGTGTCGCAGAACAGGGACCTTGGAGTGCACCTTCATAGTTCCTTGCAATTGAAGTCGCAGGTAAAGAGGAAAGTGAAGAAGACTTTTGTTATGCTTTGTTTTATTGGGCAGAGCATTGAGTTGGTAATTGGGAGGTCAATTTGGGGCATTACAGGAATGGTTTGGCAATATTTGGTATATTGTTTGCTGTTCTGGTCTTCCTCTTATCGGAAGGATGTTTTGAAAGTTGAAACAGTTCAGAAATGATTGACAATAATATTGCCAGGTTTGGAGGATTTGAGCTATAGGGAGAGCTTGAATAGACTGGAGCTCTTTTTCCTGGACCTCCGGAGGCTGCTGGCTGACTTTGTAAAGGTTTATAAAATCACGAGGAACATGGATAGTGTTAATAGAAAAGGTATTTTTCCCTGGAGTGGGAATGTCTCGAACTAGAGGACATTTATTTAGGGTGAGAGGGGAAAGACTTAAAAGAGATGTAAGATTCAACTTATTCATGCAGAGGGTGGTACGAATATGGAATGAACTGCCAAAAGAAATAGTGGTGCCTCTTACAAGTACAACATTATAAAAGCATCTCGATGAATCTCTGACGAGGAAGGGTAAGCAGGGATTCAGGCCAAGTGATGTCAAATAGTGATTGGTTGCCACAGCGGACGCTGATGGGACCCCAGCTATTCAAAATACATATTCATGATTTGGATGAAGGAGAGAAAAGTATAATCTCAAATGCAAATGCAACCAAGTTGGCTGGGAGGGTGAACAGTGACGAAGATGCAGAGATTCTTCAGCATAATCTGGGTGAGTCGAGCAAATCGATGGCACATGCAGTATAATTTGAATAAATGCGAGGTTATTCACTATGAAAGCAAACTAAGAAAGTATATTACTGTCTAAATGGCTATAAATTGGGAGACGGGATTTCTCAGCGGGACCTTGGTGTCCTTCCCATCCAGTCTCTGAAATTTGTCATGCAGGTGCAGCAGGCGGTAAAGAAAGCCAAAGGTATGTTGGCCTTCATTGTGGGAGATTTCGAGTATAGGAGCAGGGATGTGTTGTTGCAGGTTTCCAGGGCATTGATGAGGCCGCACCTAGAATTCTGTGTGCAGTTTTCGTCTCCTTTTCTGAGGAGCGATTTTGCTGCTCTTGAGGGATAACAGCGAAGGTTTACCAGACTGATTCCGGGTTTGGCAGGACTGATTTATGAGCAGTGTTTGACTAGGATAGGGATTGTTTTCACTGTAGTTCAGACGAATGCGTTGCGGGGATCTCAGATTGACTAATAGAATTCTAACAGAACTAGACAGGGTAGGTGCAGGAGGATATTCCCGATGGTGAGTGTGTCCAGACCTGTCAGTGTCCAAGGATTTAGGGTGGACAATTAATATCAGAAATGAGGAGCCATTCCTTCACCCAAAGAGTGGTGAGCCTCTGGGAATCATTATCACAGGAAGTAGTTGATGCCAAAACTTTGAACGTTGTGAAGAGGTGGGTCGTTATTGCACTTTGGGCGAAGGATATGGGGAGAAAGCAGCATTAGGCCTACTGAGGTGGATGATCAGCAATGTTGCGATGAATGATGGGACCGGATCGAAGGGCCTAATGGCCTCCTCTTATCGTCTGTATTTCTACGTTTTCTATGTTTCAATGTTACATCCAAAGGTACTACTGGTGTTGGTGTTCAAGATGCTGACCATCAGAAAATGGTACAATATACACAGTCATTCATTTCGCTGGAGAGATGGAGTGTCCCAATATTCAAATTGTTGAGAGTACTGGAACATCTGACACTGTCTCCAAAGAAAGGGAAATGAATAGAAGAGATCAGGGAACGAAACTATGATAATCACCAATAAGTGGTCATGCTGTGTATTTGTGGGAAGTAACATACTTAACTCTGTGGAAAGTAATTGGAGAGCTTTCCTCAGTTGTGCTTGAGCTGCAGCATAGATTCACTTAGGATATTCAATGTGACTGACAAACTGAGAAAGCATTTTAGAATGGGGAAAGCCATGTAAAGCGGTCGGAGGACGATGTTGGGCTAGGGCAGGGAGTTGAGGCAGTTTGGATATGACCAATACATCCTGAGTTTTCCAGGAACACTTCCCCAACAAATTGGGAAAGCAGGAGCACAGAGTGAGGCAAATCTTGTTCAAAGAAGAGGTTGTGTCACAGCTGTGTCACCCAATCCCTTTCAACAAATTATTTAGACTTACACCAGGTGAAGACTGGGCTCACATTAACCATGAACGTCATGGTTTTATTGAGTTCCTATGATCCAGAACTTCCCAGGGAGGAGTAGATGTAAATTACATCATCTCCCACAATGCTGTCCATTGATGTATCCATTAGCTGATGGAGAGAACTTACTCCATGCGAGGTGTGCACATTGTTTCTGTTTTCCGGGTGGATGACAGAAAATAATCTCAGAAGTACCAGTAAACCGAATAACTTGTCATGTGTTGAATATGTCTATGTAGCCATTGTTTATTGTTCTTCGCAGGTTATCTTGCAATTGATTGTTTCTTGGTCTGCTGAAGGCTATTTGGTGTAGATAGCACCAAAATGACATTCAGAGGGAATTCGAGAGTTTCGACACACAAACTCTGAATGAACAATATGTTTCCAAGGCAGGATGAGCACGTGACTTGCGGAGAAACGTGTCAATGTGGTGTTCCCACCTACCTGCTGCTCTTGTCCCTCGGGGTGGATTTGTTTGTTCGTTTTGAAGATGCTGGTAAGGAAATGTAATGATTTACTGTGAGGCATATTGCAGATTCCATGACAAATAATGACAAAGAATTGCATGAAATTAATAGGTGAGGAATAGGGAACCAGAGGAGCTGAACACATTGCTAAAGGGAAGATGCAGGATAGAGGTTTTGGATTCCTGGATAATTGGGTCTCTTTCTGAGGTAGATGGAACATCTCCAAACAGGATGCTCTTCACCTGAACCAGAGGGGTAGCAATAGCCTTGAGTGAGGAAGAATTTGAAATACTCTCCGGAACAGTTTAAGCTAATTTCGCAGGGGTATAGGAACCAAAATTGTAGTTCCAACATACAGGAGGTTAAGAACAGTGAGGTAAGAAAAATGGTTTCAACGTCGCAAGAGGGCACCATCAAGCAAGAAGCTGATTTACAGTGTGTCTACGTTAATGCAAGGAGCATGCAGAATGACTTGGGTGAACTTGCAGCATGGGTTAGAACGTGAGACTTCGATGTTGTGGCCATTTCGGAGACATTGTGGAGCAGTGAAAGGAAAGGTTATTGCAGGATTCTGGATTTAGATGTTTCAGTAAGAAGAGGGAAGACTGTAAGAGATGGGAGCGTTGGGGAAGATGATGTGGCATTGTTAATCAAGGACAGTATTGTAGTGGCAAAAAGGACGTCTGAGTGTTCGTCTGCTGAGGTAGTAAGAGCTGGTGTTAGAAACAGGGAAGGAGAGGTAACCCTGTTGGGAGTTTTCTATAGGCCTCCAAATAGTTCCAGAGATGTAGTGGAAAAGATAGCAAAAATGATTTTTGACACGAGCGAGAGTGACAGCATAATTGTTATGGGAGACTTTAATTTTTCAAATATTGTCTGGGAACATTATCGTGCAAGTACTTTAGATGTGTCAGTTTTTGTCCAATGTGTACACGATATGTAGACAGACTAAAAAGGAGCGATGCCACATTGGATTTGGCACTAGGTAATGAATTGGGCGCGATTTTAGATTTGGAGGTAAGTGAGCAAATTGGTGATAGCGATCATAATTTTATTATATTTACTTTAGCGATGGAAAGAGATAGGTATATACGGCAGGGCAAGAGTAGTAGCTGGGAGAAAGCTTAAATAGGATGCAATGCGGCAAGATTTAGGATGTATAGGATGGGGAAGGAAACTGCAGGGATTGTGTGCAATTGGAATGCGGAGCTTATTCAAGGAATAGCTACTGTGTGTCCTTTAAGAGTATATGCCTGTCAGACAGGAAGGAAGTGGTCGAGCGAGGGAGCCGTGGTTTATTAAAGAAGTTGAATATCTTGTCAAGAGGAAGAATAAGTCTGATGTTATGGTGAGACATGAAGGGCTCAGTTAGAGCGCTTAAGATCTACGAATTAGCCAGGAAAGATCTCAAGAAAGACACGAAACAAGCCAGAAGAGGACATGTGAAGCCGTTGGAAGATAGGTTCAAGGAAAATCTTAAGGAGTTTTCTAGGTATTTCAAGAATAAAATAATGACTAGAGTAAGATTATGGCCAAACAAAGATAGTAGTGGGAAGCTGTGCATTGAGGCAGACGAGATGGGAATGCGCAAAATAAATATTTTACGTCATTCTTCGCTCTGGAAAAAGATGATGCTGTCGAGCAGTACACTGAGATACAGGCCACTAGACTAGATGGGCCTGAGGTTCAAATGGAAGAGGTGTGAGCAATTCTAGAAATCGTCAAAATAAATAAGTCCCATGGGTTGTATGGGTTTATCCTACAATTCTCTGGAAAGCCAGGAAGGAGATTGCAGACTGTTTGGCTTTGATCTTTATGTCGTCATTGTCTACAGGAATCGTGCTGGAAGACTAGAGGATTGCAAATGTTGTTCTCTTATTCCGGAAGGGGAGTCGAGACAACCCTGGGAATGATAGACCAGTGAGCCTTGGTTTATTTGTGGATAAAGCATTGGAAAAGGTTATAAGTTATAGGATTTAACATCATCTAGAAAGGAATAAGTTGATAGGGCTAGTACACATGGTTTTGTGAATGGTAGGTCGTGCTTCAGAAACCCGATGGAATATATGAGAAGGTGGACAATAAGCTGGATGAGGGTAAAGTGGTTGATGTGGTGTATGTGGATTTCAGTAAAACATTTTATAAGGTTCCCCACGGTAGCCTATTTCACAAAATACGGAGGCATGGGTTTGAGGGTTGTTTAGTGATTTTGATCAGAAGTTGGCTAGTTGACAGAAGACAGACGGTATTAGTTGATGGGAAATGTCCATCCCGGGGTTCAGTTACCACTGTGGTACTGCAAGGATTTATTTTGGTCCACTGTTCTTTGTCATTTTTAAAATGAGCTGGATGAGGGTGTGGAAAGAATCTATTTTGTAAATAAATTCATTTCTATTTCTGCCTTCTGATCCATAGATTGTTCCTGAATTAACCAATACTGACTGTTCTGTTATAACAGACGAGTCCGCATCATCAAACTCTGCTGTGATCTCCCACATGCACTGACTTTATTCCTCTCTCAGCTTTTACCTGAGCCTGAACAAGTTTGTGTACAATTTCAGCATTCTATTTTAAAGTGAATGGAGTTTCTTCCTAATTTCATATCTGTATTGCAGCCTCGATCTGTATCCCTGCCTCAGACACTCTGCTTCTGAAAACATTCATCCATGTCTCGGTCTGCTTCAGTCTCAACTGTTCTAATAATCGTCTTATTGGCGTCGCACTTTATACTCTCCATAACCTCAGTTTATCCTCAACTCTGCTGCTTGTTCATCAACACACGGAGTCTAATTCATTTACCACCCCTATAATTATTGACCTACAGTTGCTTCTGGCGTGGGAATATCTCATTTTAAAGTTCTCATTCTTATCAGTGTCTCTGGCATCACTTCTCCAATTAGTCTCATTCCTCAAATCATTTCTCATAGACCCTCAAACGTGTTTTCCCTTCCAGATGTGTGCTTAAAATTAATGTGTTTCTTTCTGTTTTCCTCCTTGACCATGATTTGAGCCCCTGTACAGCTGGTGGCACTGTGTCATTGCTTGTATTTTCATTTACTTCCCAAAGCGTCACACGTGAAGCTCCCTGTCAGACAGGGATATCAGCAACTTTGACTCATGACTTTCACAATTCTTCTCTGTCAATCAATTGAAACTCCATGTTAGTCATCGTCAGCTGATCATACTTGAATCCACATGGGGAAACGCCTTGGAAGTTTGAGAAGGATCAGGCATGAATTAAAGACTTTTGGACTGGAAGTGCAAGGAGTGGTTAGGAAGGCAAATGTAATTTTCTCCTTCATTGCTCAAGGGGTTGAGTTGAAAAGCAGAAAGGTAGTTGTACAAGTTTCTGTGAGATCACATCTGCAGTACTGTGTGTAGATTTAATCTCGGTACTTGAGAAAGGATGGCACTGGAGGGGGTGCAGATGAGGTACATTCTGGCATTGGGTTGGGTGGTGATCTATGAGGAGAGACTGAGTAGATTGGGATTATATTGATTGGAATTCAGAACAATGAGAATTTGAGAAACATATAAAACAATGAAGAGAATGGATCATATAGAAAGAGAGAGGATGTTTCCACTGACAGGTGAAGCTAGGATAAGAGGCATAGCTGCAAGATTAGAGGAAACAGATTTAGGACTGAATTGGGAAAGAATGTCTTCACCCAGAGGGTTATTAATCTGTGGAATTCCTTGCCCGGGAAGTAATTGGCGCTATTCAGGAAACTGTTTTAAAATAAGGCTTTTTTTTCTGACAATGGAAGAAAATAACGGATACAGTGAGAGGTTGAGTAAGTGGAGCTGAGTCCACAAAAAGATCAGCCATAATCTTATTGAATGACGGAGCAGGGTCGAATGGCTGGACGACCTACTCCTGCTCCTAGTTCTTCTGTTATTATCAACAGCTCAAGAACGTGTTGCTAACAATGAGCTGGAAAATAGACTGAAAGGAAGTTCAGTTGATAAAATTGACAGATATTTAAATTAACATTTCACAACAATCAAGCATGATAGGGAGACGATGGCCTTGTGGTATTATCGCTAGATTGTTGAATTAATAGGCTCTGATAATGTTCTAGGACCCGAGTTCAAATCCTGCCACGGCAGATGGTGAAAATTTATTTCCATGAAAACAATCTCGAGTTAAAAATCTCATGATGACCAAGAATCCATTGTCAATTGTTGGGCAAACCTCTCTGATTCAGTAAAGTCCTTTACGGAAGGAATCTGCCATCCTTATCTGGTCTGGCCTACATGTGACTCTCGTCTCACAGCAATATGGTTGTCTCAGAACTGCTTTCGGTGCAATTAGGGATAGGCAATTAATGCTGATCTAGCCAATGATTCCGTGAACAAATTTTAAAACATCAAAAAGGAATTGATGAGATTGTAAACTTTGTATGATAAGTAAATATAGTCAGGGTGAGTACCTAATGACAACACAGGCGCACAAATGATTAAAACTGCTGCTAGACCAGAAGTTTGGGACTTTTTTTTAGAGGCCACTGGTTGAAAACTGTAAAGCGAATAAAGTTGGAGACAATTGATTTAGGAAGGTCAATTGTTGCAAAGTATAAACAAAAATGACATGAGGCTCCATGTGGAAATAAAAATAAGAAAAAGAAAACAATAGCTAAAACATTTTTTTGAACAATTGGAAGATGACATCGTGAAACTCCACACAGGAAAAACGGAAACTCTCAAATACCTCAAACAACCATTTTATATTGGTTGTGACCCTGTTTCGACAGAGAATATCCCAAATGATTGCAGGGCTTTTTTTCAGGAGAACTCGTTTGATAAAGGGTATGATTATGGATAAACTATCCACCAAAAACTAATAGTCAGATTTCGAAACAATGTGCTCCAGACATATTCCTGGCATTTTTTGAAATATCATTACAGTCCAAGGGGATTTCAGTTGATTCAAAGGTCTTACTGTGATGCCTGTCTTCAAGGAAGGAGGAAGGCATAAAGCATGGAAATAAAGGCCAGGTAGCCTTATGTCTATTATTAGGAAACTGCTTGAGTCCATTATTCAGGAAAATAAATTGTGATTTACAAAAATTTAATGGAATTGAACAGACTCAATCGAGTTATCTGAAAAGGAGAAGCAGTGTTAATAAAAGTGAACCCTTAGATTGTGTAATTAGATTTGGTAAGCATTTTGTGAACTACCATATACAGCATGTATTGCACAAGGTAGGAAATAGTGGGTTATTGTTCAGCGATAGAACATTTGTGCAGACATAAAGGAGTGAGTCTTGATGAATATGTCTGTGTGAGTTCAGAGAGCCATAATAAGTGGAGTGCCACAAATGTCAGCCCTTGGACTCCCAGTTGCTTACTCTCTGTATTAAAGGTTTTCTTTGCGGTGTGTGTGTGAGGGGTGGGGGGTGTGGGGGGTTTGGGGGGATGTAGAATGCAATCAATGCATATTCGATGATGGTAAAGATAGGTTGGAGTGCATGGTGTGTTAAGGATGTAAGTAATCTGCACTATGTAATTGGAAGACAGAGTTCATTGTAATAAAGTATGAGGTCTAGCACTTCAGAATGAATAATATAAAAAAGCAAACGATTATTTATATGGAGAGCGACTGTGAAAACAAAAGACCAGCGCAGAGCGATTTGGGTGTTGTGTGCATGCAAGGTCTGAGAAACCATAAAGATTGATCAATTTCTAGAAAAGGATCATGTGTATGCCAGGGCATTGTGGAAGGAAAGATATGTAGGTTGGAGAGTTGGGCTGAAAATTGCAGATGGAGTTCAATCCTGTCAAATGCGAGGTCATGCATTTTGGAAGATACAATTCAAGAGTGAATTATACAGTAAGTGAAAATGTCAAAGGAAAATTAATGTGCAGAGAGATTTCTGGGTGTTCAAGTCATTTGATCCCTGAAGGTGGCAATGCAGGTCAATAGATTTGTCAAGAATACGTATGAAATGTTTTCCTTCATCAAACGAGACATTGAGGACAGTATTTGGCAGGTCACATTACAGTTCAATAAGACTATGGTTCAGCATTATATTTGGTACATTTCTGGTCATCCACATTACCAACACGATTTTGATGATTTGGAGAGAGTGCAGAAGAGGTTCACTCGGATATTACCTGATATGGAGGGTGCAAGCTATGAAGAGAAGTTGAGTAGATTAGGATTATTATCATTCGAAAGACAGAGGTCGCAGAGGGGGAATCTGAATGAGGTCTACAAAATCATGAGAGGTAAAGGTAGGGTGGATAGCAAGAAGATTTTTTTTTTCCCAGAGTGGTTAACTGAATTTCTAGGAGCCATGAGATTGGATCTGTTGATGGGACGTATATGTGGTAAATTCATTATGCAGAGGCTGGGGGTTCCTGGAACGCGTTGCCAGTAGTGGTATTATGGTGGACACAATAGTGTCATTTAAGACCTCTCTAGACAAATATATGCACGGGCAGGGGGTAAAGAGATACAGATCCTTAGAAAATATGCTTTGATAGAAGAACTGGGTCGGTGCAGGCTTGCAGGGGTGAATGGCTGTTCCTGTGCTATAATATTCTTCGTTATTGTTTCATTGATCTTTGTTCTTTGAAACTATGGAAAGCCAGCAGATGTAGTTGAATCATTTATACACACAAGTAAATTACTGGAGGACTGGAGGGTGGGTAAGACTGCATCTTTAGAAAGGCTGGAAGGAAAATCATGGAAACGATAGTCTGTGTGTCTGACATTGGTGACGAGTAAGTTGTTGGAAGACATTCTGAAAGATAAGATTTACATGACTGGAAAAGGAATGGCTGATTTGTATTGGTCAGAAAGGTTTTGTATGAGAGGAATCATGTCTTACAAACATGATTTAAGCTTGTTTTAAATGAAGTAAACAGAACGATTGATTGTAGCAGAATGGTAGATGTTGTTTAAATGAACATTAGCAAAGCCTTTGATTAGGTTCTGCATGGTAGACTAATTAATAAAGTTAGAGCACATGGGATTGCGGGTAAGCTTGATAACTCGATGTAAATTCGGTTTTACAGAAGGAGACAGAATAGAGGATTTTGCTTTGGCCTGGAAGCCTGCGACAAGCAGTGTTCCATAGGGATCAGTACTGGATGGACTTCCATTTGTCATTGATGTAAAAGGTTAGGATGATAATATCGAAGGCATGGTTGGTACATTTACAGATGACACCAAAATTGCGGTTATATTGGGCAGTGAGACAGGTGTCTGCGATTGCAAAGTGATATTGTTCAACGAGGTCAATGGATTGAGGAGTGACAGATGGAGATTAGATAAAGTAAATGTGAGGTACTGCATTTTGGTAAAATAAACAAGTGCCTGAAGTAAATCACATAATTATACGACCCCAGGTAGTACTTTAGGCCAGAGTGATCGAGGGATTTTGGTACATAAGTCTTTGAACTTTATATCAAACGTGGAAAAAAGGATTTTAGAAGGCATTCAGTACGTTTGCCTTGGTCGCCCAGACGTTTCACTACAGGTGTCGGTATTTCATACTGAGGTTGTACAGGGCATTGATAAGGCCTCTTTTGGAGTACTGAGTCCAATTCTGATCACTCACTCAGAGGAAGGACAATATTAAGCTGATTAGGATTAAAATATATTTCCCGGAACGTTGCTAAGAATTGAGGGATTGGGGTATAAGGAGAGATTGGATCAGATCATATGTTTGATTCCCTGGACCGCAGAAGATCCAAGGGGAACATTATAAAATCATGAGGTATATTGATAAGGTGAATGGCATGTTTCTGTTCCCTCGGATGGAGGATTTCTAAAACAGCGAGAATATTTTAAAGTGAGAAGAGAAATATTTCAAAAGTACTTGAGTGGCAATTTGTTCTTACATAGAGATATTAGTGTGTGTAATGCACTTTCAAAGGAAGTGGTGGGTGCAGGTACAGTTACAACATTTGAAAGATGTTTGGGTAGGTACAAGAATAGGAAATGTTTGGAGGGATATGGGCCAAACTTAGGTTGGTAGTATTAGTTGAACAAAAGATGTGCTTCCATGTTGTTCGACTCTGTGACCATGATTCTTTTGCTTTTTATAAAAAAAAGTTAATGACTTTCCAATATCTGTGTCAAAGTGAATACTTATCCTTAAAATGGATTTCCTAGTTTTAATCTCCCATACAAGAGGGAATGTCCATCAGGTATTCACCTGATGCACGGTTTTCAAGATCTTGTTTAGTGCAGGAGAAAAATCACTTATACAGAGACCTAAAATGCATATCCTTCCTAATACAAGGGTTTCAACTCAGAATCAATAAAGTGAAGTACCTTTGGAAGTTTCTAAATCAAATGATTTTTTTTCCCGGAAACCAAAATAACTTCTGATAACGGAAATAGACTGATCCCTGGAGCACTCACTGGCTTCAGTTTCACAAGAAGAAAATCAAAATAAAACTCTACTCACAATGCCCTGCTGTAAATCATGACCAAAAAAAAACAGTATATCTTGGAAAATATCAGCGGAACTGGCAACTTCTGTGAAGAGAAATCAAACTATCTTGATAAATTATTTTATCCTGGGCTCTTTAAAGTTAATTCCAGGCACAGGTATCGAGCAATCCTCCAGAGCAACTAGAGCAAATAGTTTGTGAGGCCTTAGTTTATTTTTCTTAAAGTTTGAACAATAGAAGCAGCCTCAATGAGTACAGTCAAGCTCTCATAGAACCAGGGCGTATAGTCGGTAGTTTGCAGCAGTTGTAGCCGGGATCTCAACAGGGTTGGAAACTGTACTACATGTCGCTGGCTGCTACTCTCTCTGAATTTTCCCTTCTGGGTTGCAGGAGTTGCGTTGCCCTGCAATTTGTTTTTCTGCATTTTTTGCCCAGGGTGTATTTATGAGCTGTTCCCACATTGGAACAGTAACTGTTTAGTAGTAAAACAATTCTTTAAGTTTGGCTCAGTTTTCCAATCGAGTTAAGTTATTCCACGTTCATCTTGCTTTGATTATCCTTTTACTATTGTGTTCGAATAATTTGTGTTTTGCGTAATGTCAATTCGTTTGATCAATTGAATTGGATCTGGAACATGGCACCTTACATTTACTTTTAAATAAAAAATGTTAGGGTCCAGATTAACATCTTAATCACTTTTCAGAGTTCTGATCTCATCTGTAACAATGTGTAATGGGATCGCTCTTATTTTGGGAACAGTAGATTAATTGAAATGGGGGATAATACCTTGTTTCCTCGTTTGTTTAAAAGGATGTAATATCAACTACTGCTGGTTCACCAACTCCACTGTGCAACCAACAGGTTTCATAGAATCCGATCAGTGTGGAATTCAGTCCATCTAGTTCACACTGACCTGCCATAGAATGTCACACAATCATTTCCATCCCGGTAACCCTGTGTTTCACATGGCTAATCCATGTAAGCTCCATATCCCTGGGCATTATGGACAATTTAGCATGGTCAGTCTACCAAACCTGCACATCTTTAGACTACAGGAGGAAAGTGGAGAGCTCATCGTTTGTTTGAGAATGTATCAATTACTGCGAATCACTCACATTGTGCGGCTATGCGATGCTTCACAGAATAGCGTTGGCAACAGAAAGGAGTTTGTCTGATCCCTTGCAATGTTGTCTCTGAGATATTAGAGAAGGAGGTGGACATGTCTGGCATTGATCTGCTGGCACATTGGGTCATTGAGAATGCTTTCGCACTTATCATTTGTCAGAGTGTAGAGCAAATAAAATGAAAGTAGTAGAACATGCAATGAAATTATCTCGTCTCATTCCATCAATGGTTCACTGAAGACAACTGCTGTGGAAACACTCCTTAATATGTGCACTGTTTGTCATTAATACCTCCCAAAGACAAATTAATTCTACATGGCAGAGGGGGCCCAGACATTTCTCTATATAAGCCCCAGTACAGCTGCAATCCTCTCCACACCCCTCTAGAGAGAGACTGCATGCATGTGTGTGTGAGTGTGTCTGTGTGTATTTCTATTGATGTTGCTGTTAGCTTGTATGATGCTGTGACCTGCTGCCCACCCTCTCTGACTAAATTCCAGACGGTTTTCACCCTCCATCACTGTCTATGCAGTGGAGTGGAGAGGCCAGCAGAATGTCGAATTCCATCACATTAAGCAACGCAGGGATCATCAGACCAGTCTCACACAGAGATACACACAAATGCTAATTCGCACAGTTACACACTCTAATACATACACGCAGATGCAGACATACGAATAAATGGGCATGCGCTCACACACACACACAGACAGACACACAGATATACTGACACGAGACAAACATGGGAGTCGATCGGTATTTCTCTTTCTCTGTGATAAATTCTCACTATTTCACCCACTCAGTAAGGTGTGCCACATTGTTTCTATTTCTCTGTTTGCAGCATGACTTTTTTTTTCTCTGGGTCTTTGGGATGTGTGTTGTTATTTTTGACGCTCGTTTGCTATCAGTGTATGCCTTGATCACACCAGTGAGTCTGTCAGTATTTCAATTGTTCTGCAGGAGAAAGTAAGGACGGCAGATGTTGGGGATCAAAGCTGAGCGTGTGGTGCCTGAAAAGCACAGCAGGTCAGGCAGCATCCGAAGACCAGGGGAATTGTCAGTACAGGTATAAGACCTTCATCAGTCCTGTCTGTAATCGGAATTCTATCCTGGCGTGCTTTGCTTTTCCAGCAGCACACTGTCGGCTTTGATGACCAACATCTGCAGTCATTACTTTCTGACTTGCTCTACTTTTGCAGCGCCACATTCTCTTTCAGTTATTTTGACTGGAGTCTGACACTATGACAACTTCGATGCTTGTTGATGTCGCCAAACCTGGAAGAATTGCAAAGTATGTGGAGGGCAGTGTACTACAACAACAACAGGATAACGCCAACTTGTTGTAGATTTCAGGTATATTTCATCCGACAATCAACTCAGGACATTATGAGGTGATGTACTACGGAAGGAAAACAGGCTGTACAGTTATAAACGGGGTGCAGGAGCAGAGGGACCTGGGTGTATTTGAGCACAGATTATTGAAGATGTCAGGACAAGTGAGGAGAGCAGTAACTTTCTTAGTTTCAGTATCTGAGCTTTTTACAGGAGGAGTGTAGGAGGGAGTCTCCGTGCTCCCTTCCTGGGAGGTGGTGGTGACGATGTGTTATGAGCCCACCCTCCTGCCCACCAAGACCGTGGGTATTCTATTTGTACCAGCTCCATAAAAAGCGAGATGGCATCAGGGCCAAGGTTTCTAAGTTGTGATGGGGGAAACGGAACGGAGCTGCCAGCAGGTTTAACGTGAGAATTACCTTCACTGAACCTTGCTCCTTACTCGGTCCGTGGGACATGGATGTTTCAGAACTCCACCACACGAGGCACCCCGTCCTCTCCGACTCATACCAGGGTACTCCCCACATGGCGGGGGGAAAGGGTCTAATGGATCAGATGTCCGGCACTCCACCACCCGGCTTGGCCCTTCCTGTCCTATTCCAGCCTTTTTCTCCTGGATTGGGAGAAAGGGAGTGAGTGAGTGAGTGTGGAGCCTGCTGATCGTACTGCTCTAGGTGGGGGGCGGGGGGGGGGCGACGGAATGAAGAGGTTTTTGGTCCGGGTCTGTCCGCAGTGTTGTACACATGCAGCGTTCTTAATGTAGTGGGTATACTGGATTTGAGAGAAGCAGAGAGAGACAGAGAGAGGGAAGGTGTTGCACGCAATAGTGAGGGTGATGGCACATGAGCCTTGCTCGGGGTCGGTGCTATCACAGAAATACAGTGAGTGTGAGGGAGCAGAGACAATACAGTGACCCTTATCCTTACAGAGCAGGGATAGTTATTAATGCTTGTCCTGTATTGGTGGACATTTCTTCAGACCGCAGATACTACACTGAGCTGGGTGGGGAGCTCAGACCATGCTCGGTAGGTCTGGTGGTGTGGCCCCTCTGGGAAGAGAATGGTCCTTCTATGTGCTAGCCCATTCACCAGGACCTCCATACCCCTGTCGACAAACCGTGGTGTAATTGCCTCTTATCTGCCATGCTTGGGGTAAACTGTGCAGGGCAGCTCTGAACTGAGAAAGGTCAGCCGTGTGCCCCTGGGCCTTTTAAAGATGGCACCAATGCCAGGGATCACGGAATATCCGTGGGTATCCAGACGATGGCGAGTACCCCCAGCCATCATGGTTGGTAGAATCGGGCTGGTATTGAAGGAGTGGGACACCATGGGGTGGGATGGGTAGTTAATGAAGTGAATTAGATAAGTTAGCACCAGGAAACTAGCTCAGCCTCGTGTAGACGATCCCTCTGTCACGCTCAATGTAAATGCCACTGAGATAAATTATTGTTAGATTCAGCCCAATGGGTCGAAGTCTGTTCTGACCCAACTCCCACTTACAAAGCTGCAGAACAAATGTTAATCCAAAACGCTCCTGAAATCACACAAATATTCTGTTCCCCCATCATTCCATGAAGCACTGGCTCATGTTACAGGATACTGTCGTCAAAAATCGGCATTTTCTGGAAACTGTGATCACATCCTTCCATTACATTAGGACAAAGTGAGGGACTGGTGAGAACGTGGGAGGCACTGTGTTGAATTACCTATTCCTTTCCCAATGTTTGTATGCAGTCTGTGGGAAAGCTCTGCCAGTGTTATCACAAGCCCTCAGATGTTAGGAAGGGGGTCTCTGTAGGGGTTGACAGGCCTGTGTTTACATTTTCCGATGCAGGAGTTAGTGCCCAGTGTTCTGACCGGTTTTATCCTTTAAAACCTCGAAGCAGTTTGATACAATTGAATGCCTTGCTTGGCTGTTTCAGAGACCATTGAAACCTCTGTCTGGAGTCGCTTTTGTTAGAGAGGCCAGGAAAACACGTGAGATTCACTTCTTGAAAGTACATTGGGGAACAAATTGCTGTTTACAATTGACATTGGGTTCAGGTCATTATTACTGACACCAGATTTTAGATATCGATATTTTATTTACTGTTATTAACGCCCACCAGCTGCCCGAGCATTAGCCTGGTCTGGATTAGTAATCCAGTGACATTTCCATTGCCACATAGGGAGCTATCGCAAACCACGCTGAGCAGTTTATTTCTGTGCTGTTGACAACTTTGTCAAAAAGAACACCCAACCATTTGACTGTCATGATGGAATGGAGGGGGTGATGTTGGTCATACTGTAATTATTCTCTTCTTAAGGGAGTTGTCAAAGTTGTGCAATTTTCTACATGGCCAGATAGATGTCAGATTTGGAACAGGAATGAAACAGCTTCCCAGGGACACGACTTGTTGTACATTGCCTTTGTCATGTCTACTGTGTTCAGAGGTTTCTCATCATGTCACATAGAGTAGCATACCACTGGTCACAAGCCTTGAGTTTGAAAAGCAACCCTCCACTGCCATCTGTAATTCTGCGGGCATACTGACGAGGTGAGTTAAATCATTGACTCAACACTTCTGGCTGAGTATGTCGCAAATAACTACATGCTTGCCTTTTCCATTATTAAGGAGGGGGACATGTGTTGGGCCCTGTCCTGCAGTGAGTTGTTTAATCCATTTATGATTGGATGTGGCAAGACTGTAGAGCTTCGAACTGATCTTTTGGTCTTGCAATTATTCAGCCCTTCCTATCAGATGGTAATCATGCTGTTTGGAATGTAAACAGTCAAGTGTGGTAGCTTTATTGTTTGCCATCAGTTTTAGGTACACATAGTTTTGCATTGGCATGTTCACCACACTCGTCGCTGAAGCATTGATTCGTTTATTGGTAATGGTAGACTGAGGGATAGTCCCAGGCAAAAAGTTACAGATTATGGTTGAATATAATTTTGCTTCTGTTGCTGTTGTGGTCTACAGCGTCACATGGAACACGCAGGTTGAGGTGCAATATCTCTAATACAGTCCTGCTCCCTGTCCCCCAGTTCACACCAAGTCCCAGTCACCCATCAGTCATGTACTCAGTGACTACGCTGGTTTCTGATGTGGCACACTTCCAATTTTATATTCTCATTCTACTGAGGGTCTCTCCATGGTATCACACTTACAATTTGTCTCATTGCCCAATACCCTTTAACATAATCATCTGAATCCTCAGGAAGGCTGAGGCACTTGGGCTGTTGTCATTGGAGAAAAGAAGGTTGAGAGGTGACTTGATAGAGGTGTACAAGATGATTAGGGGTTCAGATAAGGTTGACCATGAGAACTTTTTTCCACGTATGGAGTCAGATATTACGAGGGGCATAGCTTTAAATCAAGGGTGGTAGGTAGTATAGGACTGATGTTGGGGTAGATTCTTTATTAAGCGAGTCGTGAGTTCATGGAATGCCATGCCAGTAACAGTGGTGGACTCTCTCTCTTTACGGCCATTTAAACGGGCATTTTATAGGCATATGGAGGAAAGTGGGCTAGCGTAGGTTAGGTGGGCTTGGATCGGCGCAACATCGAGGGCCGAAGGGCTGTACTGCGCTGTATTTTTCTATGGTCTATATTCTTTCTATGTTCTTTCCAGTATGCGCTACCTTCTGTGTTTAGAGTGAATGCATGTCACTCTGTTTCTCTCCCTGACTAACAGTAAGAACTCTGTAGTGTCAGTGATGCCAGCTTTACGCATTTCAGAGACACGGAAATTGTGTCTTTCACTGCAGGCATATGACGCTAAAGGGTGTGTGAACAGAGCGTTCGAGCCAAGTGACACATGTCTTTGAAACGTGGTGAAAAGCAGAAATTGCTATAGAAATTAAGCAGGTCTGGCAGCATCCGTGTAGTGAAAGCAGACTTAATCATTTGGGTGCAGTGAGCATTATTCAAGGCTCGCAGTTTCTTTTTTGTTCTCGTTTTCAGATTTCAAGTATCCAGAGTTATTTGGTTAATTGCAAATGTGCTTTCTCATTTCTGGAGAAACACAACAGATCTGGCAGCATCTTAATTAAGTGCAAGAAAAATGATTCACAAACACGGCAAGTTCATTGGGAGACCAGGAGAAAGAATGTGCGAAGAATGGAGAACAGCCATACTGCGGTCAGGTTGTGGAAGTATGGAATTGAATAAAAACTCCTTCAGGATACAACGTACCAAGGTCTAAAGTGAGGTGTTACTGAAGGTTGAGTTGTGCTTCATTGGAGAATTAGAGAAGCCAAGACTGAAATGTTAGCATGACAGCAAGGTACGTTATTGAAATGGGAAGCAATGAGAAGGTCAGGTTATTCCCACAGACAGAGTGGGACTGTTCCTGAAAACAGTTTCTGTTGGTCTCCCCAATGTAAAGGAGACTGCATTGTGAGCAACAAATGACAGGATACTGGATTGAAAGAGTACAAATGAAATGCTGCTTCATCTGGAAGGTGTGTATTGAGTTGTTAAGATATTATGAATGTGTCTGCGCTCTTTTCACATGTCCAAATTTATTTCTTCTTATATGTAGACCACCTAGGTTCCACAGTTTGGAGGGAGGAAGTACGATAGGTGCGGGAGGTAAGAGTTAATAAACTTGGAGCTGGATAAAACACAACAGACCAGACAGACTTATAGGAGCAGCAAAGGCAATATTTTGATCTTGGAACTTCCGTCAGGACTGGTGAGGGGAGAGGAGCCCAGAAATGGAGTGATGGGATATGGAAGGGCGGCGTGTAGGTATAGTGGTGGTAGAGGTATTGAGTATGAGGTTGAGGCTGTGATTGTTCAGTGGGAAGGATGGAACAGATACAGGTGGGTTTGGTCAGGGAAAAGGGACAATGGATAAGGCTCTGGGTGGAGGGCTCTTGAACCAGCTTCAGTCAATATTGAGGACATTGGGCTATCAGTTTCAAAGGTAATCTCTCAAGTGGTGTTACTCTGACAGTGGATAGGCTAAGCTAAGGCATGGTCACGTCGCTGGGCGAGTGAGAGTGGAAATTAAAATGAATGGTAACTGTAAAGTCGGTTGGTTGTCTCGTGAAGAGCACCAATGCTCCACACAGAGCCTGATCCTGGCCCACCGAGCTCGTCACCAACTCCCAAACATGGTCTCCTCTATGTTGTGGAAACCAAAGGGAGACTCAGGGACATATTCATGTAGTACCTGCTCTATGCACGCTTGAACAAACGCAGCATTCCAGTTGTCATCCATTTCAATCACTCCCCTCCCCGTGTTCATCCGGCAACAGGTCCATCTTTGGTCTCCTCCACTGTCAGAGTGAAGCCAAACAGAAACTGGAGAACACAACATTGATATTTCAGCTGGAGACCTTACAGCTCAATGGTCTCAATATTTGACTTCACTGGCTTCAAAGTCTCTCAACCCATAGCCTTACCCCATGTCCTCTCCCTGACCTGACCAAAGTTGTCCATCTTCCCATCCGTATGTCTGTTGCATCCTTCCACTGACCAATCACAATAATTCCCTGCCTGCATCCCCTATCGCACCATTCCACCTACTCTTCCAACAGCTCCACGCCCCTCTCTATTTACTTCCGGTTCCCTTCCATCCCCTCACCCAATCCTGATGAACTCTTTCAGCCTGAAACGTTGACTTTCCTGTTCCTAGGATGCTGTCTCACTTGCTTTTTTTTTCAGCTTCATATGGATTGGTGACATAGTTGCACGTTGAGACCTTATCAGCAACAGATTTTATTGTGCTTTTCAAATTCATTTTTGTCTGTTTACTGACAATCTTATCTGAACATTCTCACTGCAGGATCTAGGAAACATTCTTTTTGTCACTAATGCTCTGTGCCGCATCGAACTGATTTCCTTTGTTTTATCCGACTTTCATCTCTGCTATTCACAATGGCATTGT